>NW_018408743.1:638618-794996 GCF_002113885.1 Mizuhopecten yessoensis | reverse complement strand
GGCTACATTCGCGTTACCGGTTGAAACGGTACGTGTGGCGCAGAAATTTTCCACGATAAACGAACACACTTGGACCGTTCTATAAGCAGAGCTAAAAATGCACAGTTTCGGAGAATAAAAAACAATGTATCAAGAATATTATGCCCTTCTCTCACGCGTCCACTAAATTACATATCGTATCTTAAAAACTACATGTGGCTTGACATTGTTTTAGAAAGAAATAACGCAAACTAGCAATATTCAGCAGTTTAGTTTCGGCCAGGTACGTCTGGACCCCTCAATCTACACGTACAAAATTTTCCTGAGGTCAGCCTCGGTCCAAATCTGTACCTGTCGTTTTCTTTACAGGTTCAACCGGTTCAACCGTTTCAACCGGTAACGCGAATGTAGCCTTATCTACATTTGCAATAAAAGGATTGAATGGGTACGGACTTGAGCGAGTCTAGCTCCTGGGAAAAACACCGAGGTGTTCCGGTTTGTAATCGGCCATATTGGTTACTTCTCGAATATTCAACGTGATACATGCGGGAACCTGTTGTTGAAATCCATTAACATCGTCGCTTCTACAGCCAAAGGAAACTTTTAAAATCATCCATCATGCCGCCGGCACTTAAACAGATGCGGCAAAGGAAATCAGAGTACAAAGATAAAGAAAAACCGACACAAATCCGCTTCAGCAACATCACTGCCGCAAAGGGTTGGTTGACAGACGATGCATTTGTTTACATTGTTGTGAACGTAACAACAGGCTTTTTTTGTCACTTTCTACAATGAAATATTGATCTATTGAAAAGTTTTATTTCATAAATGAGCTAAAATGTTCTTTCTATGACCTCATTGTGTTTTAAAATTGTATCCAGGGCAAATATAGAATATTAAAAAATGGGCTCAACCCACGGACTCGTTCAGTCCTGAACAGAAGACCAGCTAGAACATTCCTTTTGTCATTCCACATGTCACTGACTACTTCAGTATCTAATATTGAATTTGACTGGCTTCAATCTATACTGAAACCGACATATTAAATTAAAGATGTTGAGCATGGTTAATTTTAATTTATAACGCCTTTTGTTTTTAGCTGTTGCTGATGCCGTCCGCACAAGTCTTGGCCCCAGGGGCATGGACAAGATGGTAGGTCCAAGTTGGTGATACTGCTGTTTTGAAACATGTGTTTGATCATGACTCCTAGTTATATTCTCCCCCACATGACATTTACATTTTAAGATTGTCATGAACAATTGTCTTAACTATTCATAAATCCATATCTTGACAGTAAGCATTCCCTAAGGCACGAGCACTAAGACTTTGACCGATGTTTTGTTTGAGGCCAGAGTGCATAGTAATAAACAAGAAAATCTCTTTAACACCATTTGGTACCGCTAAGTTTTGAGGTGCTAACAAAAAGAAAATCTGTTATGAAATAACCTCCACTATACATATGTAACAGGAGATGAAAAATTGCACAGCCAGGCTGGGATTCAAACCCCAGACCCTCCAAACTCTAGATGGACGCTCTACCAAGTAAGCTACCTGGTCGCCGACATTAGGCCCAGTCCAGTTCCGCTACATGCCTCGTTCCTTTTTCTAAGTCTTCGTTCCTTGAAATCACAACTATTTACAGCCCAGGTTTTGGCGTCTCCTTGTCAAGCGTACACCAAATAATTGAAACAAGGGTTGGTCACAGGCACCTCTGTAAAAGGGGATGGAAAAATGCCCTGCTGCAAGACCGGGGTTCGAACCCCGGACCCTCCAAACTCTCAAGACCGATGCTCTGCCAATTACGCTACCTGGTCACTAATGATCCACAGAGTCCAGTTCCACTACACAGACAAAGATTAACAAGTTGTTTATTTATTACCCTATGTACCACCCCATTTAGTCACAAAGTATGTGCCATTTTGTCTGTACTGGTTTCCACTTTCCACATTTTCAAAATCCAAATCTTAACTACACCAGTTTGGAGTTTATGCAAATATGATATAACAAATTTGACTTTAGACACAAGCAAAAGATGGTTGCTTCCCTCATCCTGACAATTAACTCGTTTACACCGAGATGTAATTATACAATATGGGTTTACAGAAATACAGAATGCATGAGCATTAAAACTTGGAATGGGAATTGAGAATATTGCACATTTATAAGGTTCTTCCCTTTCACTCAAGATTGGAATCTTTCCATTGCAGTGATTGATTTCTTTGATGTCCTTTCATATGTTCTGAAAAAATGTTATAGAAAGCCATATTTTATACTTTAAACCACATATAATAAAAGTATTTCTGTTAAACTTTTGTAAATACATTTCTTATTGTGTATTCAGATCCAGGCCTCAAATGGGGATGTAACAATTACCAATGATGGAGCAACAATCCTGAAGCAAATGATGGTTCTCCATCCTGCAGCAAAAATGGTAAGTTCAAATAAAATTGAAAAAAGAAAGGCTTGATATTATGTCTGTGTTTAATAGTTCTTAATTCAAATAGCATTTGGTTAACCTTTTAGGATTTAAGCAGCACATTATTCCTCTCCAGGCAATTTGATAGATTATTAAAATTGACAGAGCCTGTTAATTTGCATTTGTGCTAGCTATGGTTTTACCTCTCGTAATTCCAAAAGCAGTGGAGAAACTTTCTTTTTAACAAATTTGACATTTCCATTCAGATTTTTTTTTGTCGAGTGTTTATAAATTTATAGAACCAATAAATCGAGGATCTGTCATTCCTTTCCCTTCATAATTGATTTATGATACTCGTTTTGGATTTTTCATGTTTGCGAGCCTATAGAGATCTAGAGCAGATATGAAAAATCCAAAACGAGTATCATAAATCTGATATGAAGAGAAACAAATGACAGATTATTTTTATCATATAATGCAAAGTAAACTGTATAACTGTGATCCGAAACAAATATTTTGCACTTGGCTGCCCGCTTCACAATGACGTGTCTCCCTTGACATAATTTATATGATTGCTTTATGACACTTCATAGCACAATATTCATATGATAAAATTGGATAATACATATCTATTAAACATTAAAGAATGATGACAAAACTGTTGTATTGACCAGTACAAGTATATGTTTTATACATATTTCGTCTGGTAAGGAAGCTATTATTACAGCAGGTTTAGAATTTTAGTCACTTTAAGTTAAGTATGGTACCTGAATCGTGTGACATGGAAAGATGAAATATTAAAGATGTATTTTTTTTCTCCAGCTTGTGGAGCTGTCCAAAGCTCAGGACGTTGAAGCTGGAGACGGCACCACGACTGTTGTAGTCATTGCTGGCAGTCTGTTAGATGCATGTTCAAAACTACTCGCCAAAGGTATGCATGTTTCTTATCGAAGATTGTTTCATCAGGTTAAATGAAACTTTATAATGGAGGTGTTTATTGCTTTTTGTGTGGTAAAACAAGCCACAAGATTTTATTAGAATTAAAGCAAGGTTCAGGATAGTTGTTGCACAGTTGTTTCTTATTTAATTTAAAGTAAACCTAGGAATGTTTGATTAAATAAGGGGCCTTAAATGAAACTTGAATTGTATTACAGGGATCCACCCGACCAGTATATCGGAAGCATTCCAGAAAGCTTCAGTGAAATGTGTAGAAATCTTGGAGAGCATAGTCACTCCACTGGAATTATCTGACCGTGATTCTCTGCTCAAGAGTGCATCTACATCTCTCAACTCCAAGGTAAATCAAATTCAACTACTGTTCAATTTTGACTCCTGTTCAATTTTCATGTAAGCAGAATCGTTTTTTGAGAAATTTGTCTTAACCACTTGGTGAACAAGAAGTCGTACAATGACCTGGAGGTTGACTTATAATTAAGAGCTATGTACAATAAAAACATAATGCTCTTTTGTGTTTTAAGTGATTCAAATCATGTGAAATGACTCCATGGAAAGCATTATTGATGAGACAAAAAATGTCCATACGTAGAAGAATATTAATGGATTCCATGAATGTAATAGCAAAATGACTTGGTTTACAGGTGGTGTCGCAGTATTCTGGAATCCTGTCTCCCATTGCTGTAGACGCTGTGTTGAAAGTCATTGATCCACAAACAGCTACCAATGTAGACCTCCGAGACATTAAAGTAGTCAAGAAAATCGGGTAAATATTGCACCAATACTTGAACAACGGTTGTTTTACTGTTTGTCTTGTGGTTTCAAGTCCTGATGAATATAATGGAAACCAGCATGCAAAACCTTCTTTTTTCACAGTATTTTGGCAAATGATAAAGGAGAATATAGTTTCAGGTGTGCTTTATGTATAAAAATCATGTGTTGAAACTGGATTGACAAAGATAGTTCCCAAAAATATTGTGACTTACTTTTGTAGATCTGTTGTTTTCTTGCACATCAATGAGAAGGTATCACATTCATAGTGATGTGAAACTTAAATTTTGTAATAACTTTTTCTTTCCAGTGGAACTATTGAAGATACTGAGTTGATTGATGGTTTAGTGTTCAACCAAAAGAGTGCCGGTACAGGTGGTCCTAACAGAGTAGAAAAGGCCAAGGTTGGAATCATACAGTTCTGTGTATCTCCTCCAAAAACAGACGTAAGTCGCCCAACAATGGTATCAAGTCATAGTCAACAGAAGAATATATGATATTGTATGTAAGACTAGTGTCAGTTGCAAGTCTTAATGGCATACCCTGCATCAGGTTGTTCAACATTTGTTTACACATTTTCAAATGAATACTAAAGAAACTGCGCCACATAGACACCTGAAGATTTATTTATTATTGAGTCCTAAAAAGCAAAAGAGATCATGAAAAACAATTTTTAAATAGCTCTGCATACAACATTTTGATCATGAGATTAACATGTTAAGGATACCCAAAGAAAAACGTTGCTTAGTGATGGTAAAACTCTTTAGCCTTAACGCTTGAATTAATTTTTTGGATTAGAAACCATTATGCTTCATATCGTAAGATCAGTATGGTGATATGTAATTTTGAGTCCCTGCTGGTTATTGCTGGTTATTGCTGGTTAGAGTCCCTTTTAAAAACGAAACATTAAAACTAAAATATCTCACAATTATTACTGTTTGATGTGATGGGATTTCTTTGATAATGTAGGAGTAAGTTGTTGACTTTGTTTATAAATTGGTACAATTTTGATAGTTTTGTTTTAACTTGAACCATTAACTTTTGTTTACAGATGGACAATTCTGTGGTAGTATCAGATTACTCTCAGATGGACAGGGTACTAAGAGAGGAAAGACAATATATCCTAGACATAGTCAAGAAGGTTAAAAAATCAGGCTGTAATGTTCTTCTAATCCAGAAATCCGTGTTGAGGTAAGTCTCAATATCCATTCTTATTTCAATATGTCTTATCAGATGCAAGAAACTGAAGGTTCAGTGTTCAATTTGTTGGTCTTTATGGTGAAGTTGGGAATACAAGGTCAGCATTTTGTATGCTTTACAAACATGATGCTTTAGCTTTTTGTTTATATTCACAATTTTCACTGTTACTTTGGGATCAAAAATATGAATAAGGCAAGAATGTCTACAACTTAATTTAATTGCCTTAAGACATCCAAGTTAGTCACAAAAATTTCTTTCTTCATCAAAAAACTGTGAAGGAAGTTCTCTTACTATATCATAAAACTGTGAAGGAAGTTCTCTTACTATATCATAAAACTGTGAAGGAAGTTCTCTTACTATATCATAAAACTGTGAAGGAAGTTCTCTTACTATATCATAAAACTGTGAAGGAAGTTCTCTTACTATATCATAAAACTGTGAAGGAAGTTCTCTTACTATATCATAAAACTGTGAAGAAAGTTCTCTTACTATATCATAAAACTGTGAAGAAAGTTCTCTTACTATATCATAAAACTGTGAAGGAAGTTCTCTTACTATATCATAAAACTGTGAGGGAAGTTCTCTTACTATATCATAAAACTGTGAAGAAAGTTCTCTTACTATATCATAAAACTGTGAAGGAAGTTCTCTTACTCTATCATAAAACTGAAGAAAGTTCTCTTATTTACTATATCATAAAACTGTGAGGGAAGTTCTCTTACTATATCATAAAACTGTGAAGAAAGTTCTCTTACTATATCATAAAACTGTGAAGGAAGTTCTCTTACTCTATCATAAAACTGAAGAAAGTTCTCTTATTTACTATATCATAAAACTGTGAGGGAAGTTCTCTTACTATATCATAAAACTGTGAAGAAAGTTCTCTTACTCTATCATAAAACTGTGTTTATTGTTGAGCTGCAGTGCGAAAAACTAGTTTCTCCTTTTTCTTTCTCTTTCTGTTGACTTTCTCCGTTTTCATTGCTATTTTTTTACCTTCTTCTTTTCTATTCTCTCTCTCTCTCTGTTCTCATAAAGGCAATATATGTGTACATGGGTACCATTACATGTACTTGTGTCTAAATATATCAACTGATGTAAGTAAGAGTAAATATGAGTCGTGTGAGGTCTGAATATATAATATGAATTGTTTGAATGTAAATATACCATATATTGCCAAAAAATCTTGAATAAAAAGAAAATTACAAAAAAAAAAAAATGAAGAAAGTTCTCCTACTTTATCATAAAACTGTGAAGAAAGTTCTCTTACTTTTTCATAAAATTGTGAAGAAATTTCTCTTACTTTTAATAATATCATAAAACTGTGAAGTAAGTTCTCTTACTATATCATAAAACTGTGAAGTAAGTTCTCTTACTCAATCATAAAACTGTGAAAAAAGTTCTTACTCTATCATAAAACTGTGAAGGAAGTTCTCTGACTTTATCATAAAACTGTGAGGGAAGTTCTCTTACTATATCATAGAACTGTGAAGAAAGTTCTCTTTACTCTATCATAAAACTGAAGGAAGTACCAACAAGTGTTTCATTGAAATCACTTCTCATTGGTAGTTCTAGTCAATTTTTCTGCTGTCATTGGAACAGTTGAGCAATATGGTGCTGGAATTTTCCCATTTTTATATGAATCTTTCATTTAGCAGAACAAATCCAATCTGGTAATATAGCCCAAGGTTTAAGTGATTTGTACAAAACTTGTATGTATGCACACGAACTCAAGTTCTAAATACTTTATAACATGAAATGTTCGTTGTGTATAAACATTTGTGGTTTTTGTGGTTGTTATTATAACACGAAAATAAATGCAACGAATTTGAATGATATACGTGTCGACTGTTTGTTAACATAGGATATCCATGAGAGTTGGTACCACGAAACCATCTTAAGGGCTCCAAACCACAAAGGAGAGTACCCACGAACATTTCGTGTTATACAGTAGGAGATCGGTCTAGAGCCCAGATTCATTAAGTTGATCAATTGATGTTTCAGAGATGCCGTTAGTGATTTAGCTCTTCATTTCTTCGCCAAAATGAAGATCATGGTCATCAAAGATATTGAAAGGGACGATGTCGAGTTCGTCTGCAAGGTAGTTATGATTTATTTGTTGTGAAGGAAAGACACATTAATATAAACTCATCTATTTATTTATGATGAAAAATATTTCAGTCTGTAAAACAGGATTTGTATGTTGTTATCAAATGACTACTTTGTGTCTTAATGTAACTTTCAGTGATTTGTGGTTGTTTGCACTTTAACAAGTTTTGCCATCTAATAGCAGAGAAAAGTTAACAAGTGGTATTTCTGTGCCAAGAAAGGATAAAAACTTCCTTTTCATAATACGTCGAATTTGGGTTCCAGGGTTTGGGATGCCGACCTATTGCCAGTCTGGATCATTTTGTACCAGAAAATCTTGGATCTGCAGATTTGTTTGAAGAGATTCAAACTGGAGCTAGTAAAATTGTAAAGGTATGTTCAGGGAGCCACTTATTTTTATTTTTATTAGAAAAAGTTACAGATGTTTAAAAAGGAAAATAAGGCATTTTTAAATCTTTTATCAGAATTCTTCAAAATTCTCATTATATATATAAAGTAAATGAATTATACTCAACATTTTATCTTCCTGGATGGTCCCATTTCTTCATGAGCCTTATTAATTTTGAAAACTAATATTGATGAGGGGTTTCTAATCAATATGTTTGATGTAGACTATTTACATAATTATAACCTGGTTTGTAATATTTTGGTTTTATAACAGGCTACAGGTATTCCCACGCAAGGAAAGACTGTCACTGTTCTAATTAGAGGCTCCAACAAGCTGGTCTTAGAGGAAGCTGATAGGTCAATCCACGATGCCCTCTGTGTAATCCGCTGTCTTGTCAAGAAGAAGTAGGCACCGTTATTGTTTCTTTCTATGATATGATTTTCAGAAATGAAGGAGGACAACGTTTAAATCTGTTTCGATAAAAAAGATGCTGTTGGTCAGCAAAAATTAATATGAATTTTAAATTTGAAAGTTAATCATTTACAAGAAAATCGAGGGATTTAGCTCTTTTACCCCTGATATTTCATAATGAACTATTACAACCTTTGAATTGGAAGCGTTTAAATGTGTGTTCAGAGGTGAATGAGTTAAATGTAGATCTTAAAAAACTTAAATACAGCAGTAACATGTTTACAAACTCTATATAACATACTCATTTCACATCCCTCTAATGGCATGTTTGAAATTACCAGTTTTTTGGGACACCCCCCCCCCCCCCCCCCCCCCCCTCATGTTGAGTATACATTTGATAGTATTCTTGTTTTCTTTAAATCAGGGCTCTAATTGCTGGAGGTGGGGCTCCAGAGACAGAGTTGTCTCTCCAACTGATGGACCATGCCAACTCCCTGACTGGTGTGGAACAGTACTGCTTTAGGGCTTTTGCTGAGGCCCTGGAGGTGATACCCTTTACTCTGGCAGAAAATGCTGGTCTCAACCCAATCGCCACAGTCACAGAGCTGAGGAACAGGCATGCCAACGGAGAGAAAACTGCTGGCATTAACGTCCGCAAGGTAAAGGCCTAGGAGATATTGAGAGATAAATTTTTATGCTCAAAAAGAGCACTTAATGCTGGACTTTCCCGGTGTCTCCATAACAGTTCAAACAAGACTATTTTTAGCTCCATTACTTTTAAACTGAAAGTCCAAGTCATCAAACTCCATATGTGAAGACATCTTGAGGAGCACTGACCTATATTTTCTGCTTCACCGACTTTGGTTAGAGTTCCTGTTCAGATCCAATTCTAAGTTGAGATATGGCACCTATCTTTATTTTCATCAAATATGAGACATGTTTGTTTCTCAAAATTTCATGTGAGTGATCTATTAGTTTTAACTGATGAAAAGTGGATCCACGAAGTTATTATTTTTGTTTATTTTCCCAAAAGATACGAGAAATAATTTAATATGTGTCATTAAGAATGGAAATAATTGTACTATTAAAATAAATATCATTTTAGAGATATTGCATGAAATCTCAAGACTTTTAAATTTGTTTTCATCAACATGAAATAAAAAAAAATTCCTAAATTGGATTTTGGTCATACTCGTTACAGATTTTACGACGGGTCTTCTTGTTTACATTGTTGGAGTTAATACTGAACAATGTTAAATTTTAACAGTTTATCATTTTGATATTGAAATGTAGACCTGTTCTTTGAAATTCACACTTTGAACACAAATTCTTTATAATCTACTCCTAATTGTCTGCAGGGAGCCATTACCAATATCCTGGAGGAGAATGTTGTCCAGCCCATTCTTGTGTCTACAAGTGCTATTCACCTGGCATCCGAGACTGTCTGCAGCATCATGAAAATTGATGATATTGTAAGTAAAACGTAACATGCATCATAGTATTTTCTTGTGTGACCTTTCTTTTAAGGTCACATCCGGTAAAATTTCAATTAAATAGAGTAGAATGTATTCTGTATATTCTCGTTTCTGTTGCAAAACTCCTATTAAGGTTCTTTTTGTGTATTCTCTTTTTCTATTGTCAAACCTCAAACGTTTCTGTTGTTTTCATCAAATAGGGCTGTATGTAAATGCCAAACATAAAGAAGTAAAAAAAATCCTAAAATAATATATTCTGCTTTTATTACAGGTAAACTGTATGCGTTAAATTATTCGAACATCAACCAGAGAAGGATTCCCTTAGGGTTTCTATTTGAACAAAGACAGAAAGATGTTGGTTCCCACAGCTTCTATGTGTGTATGTGAAGTATGAGTGCAGGACAGGAAGCTTCAGAAGTCTGACCTCGTCGCTGAAGGAGCTCCCCTCACAAAGCATAGCAACACTGTGTAAACTTGCACAGGCGACATATTGGATGTGGAAAATATTGGATCTTGCAGAAATACTTCATTTGAACATTCAATGCTAATGTTATTAATTATTAAGCCATTTGGTGTTCTTTTCATCAAATTTTCATATTTATGTGTAAATGTGTGATATTATATGTGCTGCCTGTCCTTTTGATAAAAATAATTTCGAATATCACTGAACGTTTTCGTCATTTATGATTCCTGTGCTTCTTGAGGATTAGTTTAGCTTGATTTTAGTTCATTTCAATAAACATGGCTTTTGTCAGCATTTAAAAGGTTACAATAGTGAGAAATTAATACCAGGTGAGCGATGCAGGCCCATTGAGCCTTGTACATTACTTTAATGGGACACACTATAGAATTGACTTGAAATCATCACAGATGGTGCATTATGCATGGTCCATGACTCTATCTTGTGTCAAGGTTACAAGGTCAGTGTTCCGAATCCTCACCAAAATGGCGTCTCGGTAAGCAGCTTCCTGTCTGTGACTAACGGGCATTATTTTCAGAATATTATTTAATGAAGACAACACAAGATATTTATACTTTTCTATTCAATTTATTGAATATCCGATATATTTCTTTCTCCAGAAATAAGATAATTCATTCACAATTTCACACTGCATGCATTTGCTCACTTTGCGTACAACTTTCTCTGTGCATTTAGTCATGAATTTCTGTCAAAGTAGATGGTAAAGAAAGAGAAATTCGGAAACAGAATTTACCGGGTTAAAGTTCGCAAGTAAATATTTGGTCATTCACTTTCCTGCACAACTGAAGTCAAGATTAAGTATATTTCTGTATCCACTTAAACAAAAAAAACATGGGTATCACTAACTGCTAAACAACATATATAAATTAATATCTAAATAAGCAGCATATAAAATCTAAAATATGACAATTTTCTGACGTAATGAATTTCTGCCAGAAACCGTACTTGCATTTGATGCGTCGCATGTGATCATTATTATACACTTCTTGTCCAACAGAAGACTTTATATTTTATTCACGGGATAAAATTAACGAGTACCTTGATTATAAAAAGAAAATGTCCATATTGAAATACATTGTACGACACTGTTATCCACATCGTTAACATGGGTGATGCCAGAAAGTTTTAAAAAAAAATCACTAAAGACTGGTTAACCCAGAGACTTCTCAGGATATAATGTAATTTTGTAGTACGCTAGTCATCATAAGAAATTTCAACTTGACTAATGACATTTGTGTTATTGACTGCCATGATGGAAAAATTAGTGATATGGATACTAGGGTTACATTAGCGTATTCCGGTTGAAACGGTTCAGGTGGCGCAGAAATATTCCATGATAAATGATCACACTTAGACCGAACCATGGGCAGAGCTAAAAAAAACAGCAGTTTCGCAGAATAAATAACAATATATCAAGATTAATGTCTTTCTTTCACACGTCCACTAAATTATGTAACATATATTAAAATCTACATGTGGTTTAACCTTTTTTTATAAAGAAATAACGCAAACTGGCAATAGTCAGTATTTTGTTTTGGTCAGGCATGTCTGGACCCCTCAATCTACACATGCTAAATATTCCCGAGGTAAGCCTCAGTTCTGATCTGCGCCTGTCGTTTTCTTTCTGGTTCAACTGGTTGAACCGGAAACACAAAAGGGCCTAGGTTATCAACCAGAATTAAAGGTCTTTGATGACTGAAAACTAGTCGAAATAATAATTTTGTCTCATATTTAGTGTTAATATACAAAAGGACCAAATATTTGGAGATTCCATTACCAGGTATAAAAATAGTTGAGTCGCACCTTTATTTAGCCTTTGTATTCAATGTATTCCACTGCCAGACATTTTACAGATGTGATATTCTACCTTTGCAAACTTAACCTAATAAAAGAAGGTTGTGCTATAGGTTATGTGAATACTAGTCATATAAAATGTGTGGAAGTTTCCTACCTCTACAAACTAACGACCCTAATAATGGACGACATCTTCATTTCTGACAGCATGATCCAGGGATGTAAGGAAATTCAAAATATGGTAAAAAGAGGAAATACTCTGAAAAGAGAAAAAAAATCATCCCTGTGTATGCCAAATTGTGGTACATAATCATCAAATACCAGGTGGAAATGAAAAACCCATTTTGAAAAAAATTGACAATCAAGACTGATATTAGAAGTTGAACTTTGAATTTTCCAAATTTCTTCCTTCAGAGGTATTAAAGTGTTATAACGGCAACATAGTTCAGCTTAACCTAGTGTCATAACTGAACAGATTAGTAGCATATCCAATCCTGTTTACTAAGTTTCCTCTCCGAATAAAAGTTACTGTTTAAGCTAAAATGAAGGTTGTCGTTAAATATACAAATAATAACCTGACAAACCACAAAATGTATAAATATAACATTTAGTCTTATTAACAATGCTGCATTAACTTCAAATACTGTGTCTTCCATTTCCCTTTTCATGGATTCATAGCTCCAATGTCGGTAGCAGCAAATGTCAAATGTAGAGTTTCTTTATGTTTGGCTTCTGGAATATTTATAGAGGACCACATGGACACGTGCACGATGACATGCCAGTGTCCTGATCCATGACTCTATCTTGTGTCAAGGTTACAAGGTCAGTGTTACGAATCCTCACCAAAATGGTGTCTCGGTTAGCAGCTTCCTGTCTTTGTCTAACGGGCATTATTTTCAGAATATTATTTAATGAAGACAACACAAGATCTTGATTCTTTTCTATTCATTTTATTGAATATCCGATATATTTCTTTCTCCAGAAATAAGATAATTCATTCACAATTTCACACTGCATGCATTTGCTCACAACTTTCTCTGTGCATTTAGTCATGAATTTCTGTCAAAGTAGATAGTAAAGGAAGAGAAATTCGGAAACAGAATTTACCGGGTTAAAGTTCGCAAGTAAATATTTGGTCATTCACTTTCCTGCACAACTGAAGTCAAGATTAAGTATATTTCTGTATCCACTTAAACAAAAAAAACATGGGTATCACTAACTGCTAAACAACATATATAAATTAATATCTAAATAAGCAGCATATAAAATCTAAAATATGACAATTTTCTGACGTAATGAATTCCTGCCAGAAACCGTACTTGCATTTGATGCGTCGCATGTGATCATTATTATACACTTCTTGTCCAACATAACACTTTATATTTTATTCACGGGATAAAATTAACGAGTACCTTGATAATAAAAAGAAAATGTCCATATTGAAATACATTGTACGACACAGTTATCCATATCGTTAACATGGGTGATTCCAGAAAGGTTAAAAAAATTCCCTAAAGACTGGTTAACCCAGAGACTTATCAGGATATAATATAATTTTGTAGTACGCTAGTCATCATAAGAAATTTCTACTTTACTAATGACATTTGTGCATTTGACTGCCATGATGGAAAAATTAGTGATATGGATACTAGGGTTAAACAGTTCAGGTGGCACGGAAATATTCCATGATAAATGATCGCATTTAGACCGAACCATGGGCAGAGCTAAAAAACCCTGCAGTTTCGGAGAATAAATAACGATATATCAAGAATAATATATCTTTCTTACCCATGTCCACTAAATTATGTAACATATATTAAAATCTATATGTGGATTGACCTTGTTTTATAAAGAAATAATGCAAAATGGCAATAGTCGGCAATTTAGTTTTGGCAGGCATGTCTGGCTGGACCCCTCAATCTACACGTGCTAAATATTCCCGAGGTAAGCCTCAGTTCTGATCTGCGCCTGTCGTTTTCTTTCGGGTTTAACTGGTTGAACCGAAAACACAAAAGGGCCTAGGTTATCAACCAGAATTAAAGGTCTTTGATGACTGAAAACTAGCCGAAATAATAATCTCGTCTCATATTTGGTGTTAATATTGAATACAAATCAAGCATTACATGTACAAAAGGACCAAATATTTGGAGATTCCATTACCAGGTATAAAAATAATTGAGTTGCACCTTTATTTAGCCTTTGTATTCAATGTATTCCACTGCCAGACATTTTACAGATGTGATATTCTACCTTTGCAAACTTAACCTAATAAAAGAAGGTTGTGCTATAGGTTATGTGAATACTAGTCATATAAAATGTGTGGAAGTTTCCTACCTCTACAAACTAACGACCCTAATAATGGACGACATCTTCATTTCTGACAGCATGATCCAGGGATGTAAGGAAATTCAAAATATGGTAAAAAGAGGAAATACTCTGAAAAGAGAAAAAAAATCATCCCTGTGTATGCCAAATTGTGGTACATAATCATCAAATACCAGGTGGAAATGAAAAACCCATTTTGAAAAAAATTGACAATCAAGACTGATATTAGAAGTTGAACTTTGAATTTTCCAAATTTCTTCCTTCAGAGGTATTAAAGTGTTATAACGGCAACATAGTTCAGCTTAACCTAGTGTCATAACTGAACAGATTAGTAGCATATCCAATCCTGTTTACTAAGTTTCCTCTCCGAATAAAAGTTACTGTTTAAGCTAAAATGAAGGTTAAGTCGTTAAATATACAAATAATAACCTGACAAACCACAAAATGTATAAATATAACATTTAGTCTTATTAACAATGCTGCATTAACTTCGAATACTGTGTCTTCCATTTCCCTTTTAATAGAATATAGTCCAATAGAACGTTCTGTAGGCTATTCCAAAACTAATCATAGAGGGATTGTATATTTCAGATCAATGTATGATATATATTGGAGTTGAAAATGGATGTACATGTATTATGAATTTAAGTTACCATACTACCGGGTACCAGCACATTTCAGTGAGCTTCCCATCCCTTTCTAATGATTAGTTCAAGTAATTAAAAGCATTCACTATAATTTTTTAAGGCAATTCATTTAACGAACATCAACATTTCTGTCTTTGCAATAACGAACAAAAACTTTCCCCAAAATCTTCCATAAGTACGGCAGCTATGTGCCAAAATATATATTTCTTTTTTTTTTTTAGTAGAAAGGCTTCATTGAACATGCACAAATATATACAACATGGACATTTAAAATGTTCAGAATCTGTATCATTAACAATTATCAACAAAAACTAAAAAAACAAATTGATACAACTGACAACTTAGACACTTGTAGGTATGAAGGGCAGATCAGAAAGAAAAGATGTGTTTATATACATCACTATTTATATTTTTTTTATATATAGTAAAACTTGTTAAAAGTTTTGGAATGAAAATTACAAGGCTTTTATAAAAAGATTGGAACTAAATTTCTTACTTAACTTAGGGCAGGTATTACAGACCTATCCAAGTTCCACTTAAAGCAGGTTTTACTGTATATAATCAAACTTTTACTAGTATGGGTGTATATACATATCTCAATTTACAAAAAAAATACACACATGACTGTACAATCAACTTAATCTGTTAATAAAGAGAATCTATAAGTGGTCATGTAATTTCTAATCTCTAAAACTTTGTTCCGTGACGACGAACACAACATTATGTCTACACTTAAATACACTTATAACCTAACTATTGCATTTTACAGTCTTGATTATCTGCGTCTTTCGCACTAGAACTCTGAGAGTCTGTTTTACGTAGGTGTTTACGCATCTCTGGAGATTTGCGTAGACTGAGCACTCTCTTTGCTTGTCCCACTTTTTTCGTGAGATCGTCCGACGTGTGCGAGACCTTACTAGGGCTGTTGGTGATTGTACCGAGAGGTTTCTTGTTGAGTTGCAGATCTGAAAAGTAGAATATATTTGTTAGCTTTCTATCTTGATTGGTTCTAATATCAAGCCTGAATTTAGATTTTAAACCTGTTGGAAAAGTTAAGATAAATGGTACATAAACCATATACAAGATGATATTAATTTCTGGTGATGACAGGACAATACAGCTTAAACTATAAAAGCTGTGTGGCCCCTCACCTGAACCTCTCCATTTTTTTAACGCAAAACTACACATTTTTATCATCTAAATTAAACAAAAGCAAACAAACAAAGAACTAAAATATATGCTCGTAGTACTGTTTGTATGAGAGATTATAAGAGCAAAGCTGTTCTTCCTCACTGCATACACAAAGTATTGTAGTACCATGAGAAGGGCAAAAAGTGCATTGTTAAATGTGTGTATGGGAAGTCAATTTAAATGATTCAAGAAATAGTGTTGTTGTATGGACAATTGAAATTAAAAATTAAAAATAAATTATTTCTGAATGACCTACTCTATCTTTTGGGTATGTTTGTAGAAATACAGCTTTTAAAATAAAATAAAAAATCGGACTATATGCCAGAACAATACCTGCAGCACTTTTGATTTTCTTTGGCACAACTTCATCCCGAGCCTCTGTCTGGAGTTTGCGTTTTTCCTGAGATCGTGTTAGGGTTGGTATCCCGGAAGACTTTTCACTAGATAATTTCAAACTCATTGCTCTTGTGAGCGGTGAGGAAGATATCCTATCGGGTGATTTACCATCCCTCTGTTGCTGTTGAACTCGGAGCTGAGACATTTGAGTCTGTGATTTAGTTGTTGAATGAAGGTCTTTTGAAGAGTTTGGGAAGATTTGGGAAGATAAAGACCTTGTCAATGGTTTATGAGACACTGGGAGTACACTTGGAGATTTTGGTTTTGAGACAGAAACGGCTGGAATGTCTAATTTATTAGAACTGATTGGACGTCGTGGTTCAGGTTTCACTACAGTGAAGTCTTTCGTTTCCTTTTTGGATGTCACTTGATCCCCGGTAGTGTTGACAGAAGGCACATCGTAAACCTGTGACACTGATCTCGGTTCTTTTTTCTGCATGTTCAACATTTTAACTAAAAAAAATAGACGAACAACAGATGTCAGAACAATGTTCAAATATCATTAGAAACTCACAATTGTACCAAAAGGTTTTTATATTGCTAAATCTAGTCTTGTTATTTTTTAACATTTATGCATTAAATTGTTTCACAAACTATGATTACTACTTGTTAAAAAAGGAAAATTATGTTTCGTTTTTCCCATTGATCTTTGGTATTTTCCAGTATCATCCTTTTGTTGATATGATTTTTATTATTATTTTGAATTTTCATTAAAATTAATTGATAAAACAAGGAGTGTGATATTCAAGACAATCATTTTGCATTTTTGGTACGCTTCAAATTCCATCTCAATATATGGTCAGCTGTTTCGGGGCTATAAGACTTCATGGATGCAGGACGATGGAATTTTAACATAGGTGGGACAATATTTAGTTTACTTATGCCTCAACATGTCCAATAAATACAAAGGTAAACAAATATATTGATAAATCTTGGTCAATCAAATAGTCTAAATAAAACAGACAGGTGAAACAAAACTGCTCCACTGTAAAGTTAATTTTATAATTGCTTCAATAAGATGAAATTCTGGTACTTTTTGAATTTGATTTCAATGGTGGTACAAAGTTTTTATTGAAAGTTCATAACTGCTTTGATACTGTTTCTTAAAATGGAATATTACAGAAAATTAGTGGAAAGAAAAATCAAAACTTTTTTAAACATTGCTTTTTTTAAAACAACAATTAAAACTAAGCTAACAACATTACTAATCACTATGATTAGCCTGGACAGAGAACAGGGAGGTCTAAATAAGGGAGGAAACTGAGATCCCAATGTAAATCCCAATACCTTTCATGTCCAATCAGGGTATCTAACCCTGGGCGGTTAGTGAAAGATGAACATGAGTGGGCTTCCCTCTGTGCCACCTGATTGTAACCGCCTTGTCATTTTAGCTTCAGGGATGTACAGTATAATACTAAGAGTGCTTGCCTACATGCCGATTTTGATTTTTTTACAAACCCAACCTATAATTAACTAGACAAGACAAACAATCGACAAGCTATTGGCATTGACCATTAATGTCTCTATCTGTTTATGCATTGTTAATTCAGGTTAACATTCTGATGGATAAATGATCACATACTTAGTCCTGTCACTTTGGTATTTAGTGAAATGTTCTGTTGTTTTAAGGTGTTTCTCTCGGCCATCGACTTCAGTAAATCTTCCTCGTATTTATCCCTCTCTGCTTCAGCGGTCTTTAGTCTCTCCTCCACATCTTTGTTGTCCTACAATACATTGACAAACATATCAACAAGCTCCGACAACTGAGAACACTATAACTATGGTGAATATTTGAAACTGAAGAGACAAAGGGTCTGAGAGATTTGGAATGATCACAGACATCCCGAGAGATAATAAGCATATCCAAACCAAAGGGTGGATTATAAATGATGTGCTTCCATGGCAGGTGCCTTGATAAGATCGGATGCATTAACAGATGTTGGGGTGGACTACAGACTGATTGAGTTGCGATTGATAAATGAAAAACATACCGGCGTAGAGTCTGGCTCCTTGTTGCCACGCAGTTGTTTGAGCTTGAGTGAGCGAGCTTTCTCTGCAGACAGCTCGGTCTGTAGCTGTGAACACCGGCTCTCCCACTTCTTCATCACCTGTAAAGACAGCAGAGCTAGTTATCTCACTGAACTCACAGAATAAGGAAATCATTCTCATGAATTGCTCCTTTTCTCTGGACAATTTTCAGCCTTAGTGATAAGTTTTTTCTTTTCCATCTTTTTAGGAGATATTTGGCTTGGAAAAGTTACCGTAATACAGCAGTTGATCAGTCTGTATGAACATGCAGACAGACAGGTTAAAAGAAAGGGTGAACTTCTAACTGTTTTTACTTAAAATTTGTTTGAAAAGTTGACTGGCAGTAAGCTGTTGGAGCACTTAAGGAAATCATACAATCATAATTTTGCTATTTGAACATCAAATTAGTCAGGGTGATAAAAAAGACAGCAAGACCATTGGAAACTGACAAGTATAATCAGATTCCTTCCCTTTCTGAATGTCTTGCAACTTAATTTTAATGGAATCTTTGGACAGAATATCTGTTTGGTTCACAAAATATGTTCTGCAATGAAAACCCATTCAATAACTGGTTTATATTATGTTGTACCTTGACAAGTTTCTCTTCCTCAGCTGTCTGCGTCTTCACTTTGTCGTTAAGCTCTGCGATCTGTCTCTCAGCCAGGTCAAGTGCTGCTTGTACCTCTCCACTATCCTGACCTCCCACAGCCTGTGTCTCGAGCTCTGTGATAGCCAGTTGCAGCTGCTGCAACTCCGACTCGTACTGTTCTTTCATCCTCTCTGTTGTCATTGAGTTATCTCCCATCATCCTCTCAACTTCCTCTGTGTGACATGAAGTGAGCCTCTCCACCTCAGCTTTGTGGGCAGACTCCATTTCTGCAATGTTGTTGTCCTTTTCGGAAAGGTCAGCTATCATCTGTTCAAACCTCTTTGTGAATTCCTCCTGAATCATAGAAAAAAGAGAGAGAATACAAATACAAGCTTTTAACCAATTATGTGCATATTGATATATACTTCCCCGAAATTTGCTGATCTACTAATGAAGGATTCATTGAATGCTGGTTAGTTCACGATGATGCACTTGTATACAAAAGATTACAGTAAAGCACTTTTATCATGAAACAGCTTCTTGCAAGGAGTTTTTCTCATGAACATCTAACTCTATGACAAATGTTTGTCATGATAAGTGAATTTGTAAGGTTCCCTGCAATTTATTTTACGTGTGTTTTGCAGCACATTTCATAAGTGTAGAAAAGTGAAAACTAGTCCTCATCCTGCACCATAGTGCTCCACACAAAAGTGACTTAACTAATTTTCAAGAGATATTAACTGAAAAACTATCACTGCAAACCAAATAAAAATTCTCTTCATCTTTGTAAGTAACATAAAAGTAGTAAAATGTATCGTCCTTATTTGGGTACCTGAACTTTGGATTATGTATCCATACATTTTCAGTCAAATAAAGAGATGTTGAAAAAAAGAGTAAAAAATTTAGACCTTCATATTTAGACAGTCAAGACAAAAAGGATATTCAAAATGTCCAATTAACTCATTGACCTATGAAATTTCATAATGAACTATTCCAACCTTTGAATTGGAAGAGTTCAAATGTGTCTCCAGGGGTTAAAAGAGTTAAAATACTTGCTAATTAGTTTACATGTACAGGGGATATCAAGATGGTACAAGTCCACAAACCTTGATGGCTTCCAGGGTGGTGTTGGCCTGCTCGTATTTGGTGAGTGAACTACTGGTCGTGGCTAGCTCTGCCTGTACAGCACACAGCTGATCATCCAGCTGTACGCGTTGTTCCTCCTCACTTGCCAGCTGCTTCTTGACATGCTCAGTCTCCTTCTCCTTGTCACGACATTCTCCCTTCACGTCATCAACCTATCAATCCAGACCGTACTCAATTTTGTACATTTGTAGAAAACTCTTAGAAAATATGTAACAGTCCAAGGACCCACAATAATAATTCTGTTATCACATTTGAATTAGGAAAAATAGTGATTTAATCATTTTGTTTTCATGATCATAAAAACTATGCATCTCACAGCTGACACCTCATAACGTTCATGTTTTATAGCAGACATCTCACATAGTTCTTCATTTACAGTAAACCATAGCTAACTTCTTGTACAATTCCTATTAAACAGCAGACATCTCACAAAGTTCTTCATTTACAGTAAATTTTATATGGTTCCTTATTAAATGCAAAAATATGATGTTCTATATTGTGCTTAAATTTTTCATGTCAAAATATCAGGAAAAAAATTGTTGGGTTTAAATACAACCAAACACAGCAAAAGTTAAGAATCCTAAACATCTGTCTATCCAAATGGCAAAAATTTGGGGGTTTCTTTTTCTTAAGTTTTCCTGTCTTTTTCTCAGACTGTGATAATACATAATTAAACGGCAGCAAAAATAACCATGCGCAAAATAAAATCACTAGTATTTTTAGAATTGAAAAGACTTTTCTCTCCTGCATATGAAAATATTGTTTGCTAATTAATAGTATGTCAAAACCATGTCGAATGAAATTTGGACAATTTTTTTCAAATGAACAGACTTGCTGGATAAAATGTACTTACCTCAAGTTTGAGAGCATCAATAGTCCTCTGTAGCTGTGCTTTATCATTCTCCAGGTTGAGGAAGTCTCCCAGAAGTTCACCCTTCTCCCGCTCCTGTGTGGCACACTGCTGCGTCAAGCGCACATTGTTGCTTGTCAGTGTCTTGACCTCTGAACTCAGCTTCTCAAGTTGTCCTTTGACCTCCTGCACTGAATCTTCCCTGGTGTTCAACTTGTCAGTTACTCGTGCCAACTGTCTGTTGGCCTCGATCAACTCAGCCTTTACACTTCTCTCAGATTCACACACAACTCTGTGTTTTTCTAACGCCTCCAACATCTCAGAATTAAGAACGTCTAAATTGTCAGTAAGGGTAGAAACCTGGGCTTCTAGTTGTTTCACTTTGTCTTCATGCTCCTGTATTTTGGCTGTAAGATTCACATTCTCACCACTCAGATTGTTTTGTTTCTGTGAGCAGGAGCTAAATTTATCATTTATCTCTGCGATTTCTGCATTGAGTGAGTCGATCCTATCCCTGAAGTCCTCTCTCTCAACGATCCAAGATGCTCGTTCCTGCTCCATTTCTATCTCCTTACTCCTATCTACCTTTTGTGACTCTTGCTCCAACTTCATCACAGTCTGCTTTGCATCGTCTCTCTCCACCTTTACCTGTTTTAATTCAGATTCGAGTGTGGCCTTCTCGACGTTCAGACTTTCACTCTCCATCTCCAGTGACTCCATAGCATCCTTGAAGCACTCCATATCAGTCTCTGTGGCCTTCTTTTCTTTGGTCAGACTCTCCAATTTCCCCTGCAGCTCCACTAACTGTCTCACTTGTTCATCCACCTGGCCGGTAAGTTTGTCTATCTCTTGTTTAAGTCCGGTGATCTGCGCCTCTTTCTCCTGTATCTTGGTAACTTTCTTCTTCATGGAGGTTTCCCAATCTGCCTGTGCGGCACTCAGACCCACAAGATTTTCCTTAATCACAGACAAATCTGACTCGGCAGCTATCGTTCTATCCACCATTTGTTCTTTTTCAAGGACAAAGTCATCAATCTGTTGCTGACATGCTTGTTTTTCACCCTCAACTTTCTTCAATTTGTTCGTGAAATCTTCCAGCTCTTTCTGAATTTTAGTAATGTTCTGTTCTTTATCAACAATACAAGTTTTGAGTTCCTGATTTTCCATCTCTAACACATTGAGTTGGGTGTTTCCAGTGCTAACACTATTCTGCAGTGTTTCTATTTCATCCCTGGCTGCTGTGAGATTCTGTTGCAGTGTTTCAATTGTCTGGGAGAGGTCTTTCTTGTCCTTAGCTAACCCACTCACAGTCTCCTGTGTTTCCCCCTTCTCTACAGACATCCATTCCACCTCCGACATCTTCTGACTGTATTCTTCTTCTAATCTTTCGCTCTTTTCCTTCCATTTCTGACAATCTGCTTCTAAATCTGAGCTAATTTTCTGATTCTGCTGTACAATGGCCTCCAGCTCTTTGATCTGACTCTGCTTTGTCTCAAGATCATCTTTGGCCGATTTCATCTCGATCTCCATCTTCTGAACACAGGTGCTCAGGTCCTCTTTGTCTCCTTGTAAGCACTTCATGTCCTCAGCATAGGAGCTCACTAGCGAGGCTAGGTTCTGAACCTCACCCTGTAGATCAGAGATGCGTTGAGAGAATGTCTGAGTTTGCTGTTCGGAGCGTTCTTCAGTTTCCTCAAGCTGGATTTTGTAACGTTCCACCTCTATGCTTGCTTGCTGGGCTTTGCTGACCATTTCCTGGTTTTCCGTGCTTAGCTGGCTGATGCGATCCTGAATGGCTTTGTAGTCTGTGCCCAGGGAGTCTCGCTGGTTTTGAATGTCCTGGGAGAAAGTCTGGGTGGCCTGGAGCTGTGATTGGGACTCCGATACTTGGTCTTCTAAGTACCGGTTGTCAGCCTTCAATGTTGCTATCTGTTTTTCTAGCTCTGTGACCTTGTGTCTCAGGTCAGCACTTTCTTGTGATGTTTCAGAAAGGAGGTCACTAAGACGTTCTTTTTCTGACAAAATGTCCTCCATATTTGATTCATTTACTTGTAAAATTCCAGATAACTTTTCCTTCTCTGATTCTTCACTGTTTATCTTTGACTGAAGGGATTCAAGCTGCATATTCAGAGAGGAGATTCTCTCCTTATGTTCTTCTATACTGTTCTCATTTTCAGCTATGATATTTTCCAGTCTTTGTCTCTCCTCCTCTCTCTCAGAACTTAGAGCCTCCAGTCTTCTTTCTACAGTAGAAATTTCAGAAGCTGTGTCTGTGGCCCGGAGGACATTAGAGGAAAGCTCTTCCTTCATATGTACAATTTCAGCCTCTTTGGCACTGACTTGTTCTTGAGAAACTTGAAGTTCTCTCTGAAGATCTTCCATCATAGATCTACTAGTTTCTACTTCCTCTTCCAAATCAGATATTCTTTTTTCTGCTGACATCAAGTCTGATTCCAGTACTTTCTGATTCTCCTCATTGTCCATGATTTCTCTTTCAAACTCCTCCACCCTTGCTTTGAGACTGTTTCTTTCCTCTTCCATCAGAGCTGACTGTTTCGTGTTATAATCCAGGGCTTCCTCATTATGCTTCAACTTCTGCTCGAGAGAGGAGATTTTGTCGACCCAATCTGAGGAATTGTGTTCCAGATTTCCCAGTTTCAGTAATATATCTTCCTTCTCTTGCTGAAGAGCAGCACTGACATCGACACTCTCACTCAGTTTATGCCCCAAGGTTTCACACTCTGATTTCATTTCTGACATTTTAAGACGATCAGATGACAAACGTTCCTTTGTATTGCTCAGTTCAAACATAAGTTTCTCCTCGCTGTCCTGCGATGACTTCTCCAATTCCTCCAGTCTGACGGTGAGATCGTTCTTGTCACCAGTCACCTTCTCAAAACTGTGCAAGAGAGAGTCCTTCTCCGACAGCAGTTGGCTGACTTTCTCTGTTGCCTGTGTATGATCTGCTTGTAGTTGGTCCAACTGTTGCTGGAGTGTCTCTGATAAGT
Source organism: Mizuhopecten yessoensis (assembly GCF_002113885.1). NCBI lineage: Eukaryota > Metazoa > Mollusca > Bivalvia > Pectinida > Pectinidae > Mizuhopecten > Mizuhopecten yessoensis. Next base: position 770,838 of record NW_018408743.1, on the reverse strand, counting down.
CTTTTTTGGTCTCCAGCTCAAATTTGGTCTCCTCGGCTGTTTGCACAGTTTGCGCCTTCTCTGACTGCAGGGCAGACAACTCTGACTGCAACTCGTCCAATCTATACTGAAGAGTGCTCTTTTCACTCTCAAGGGATGTTACCAAGCCTTCTAAACGCTTCCTGTCACTTTCAAGGACTGTCAGGTCATTCTGAGAACTCTGTAAAAGTGAGTCTCTCTCCAAAAGATTGTTTTCCATGTCAGTTTTGTCAGCAGTATACTTTTCCAGATCAGCAGCAGATACTTCCAATGCAGTGTTGAGTTTGTTTTTCTCTGTTTCCAGCTCTTTAATGTTTTCCTGGAACTGCATCTCCTTTGCAATGAATTCATCTTTGACCTGCGACAATTTCACAGTAGCATCACTGACCGCTGTCTCCAGACTGGTCACTTTATCAGTAAGCAGCTTGACCTCTGCTCTCTCCTGGTCAAGGAGATTTTCCAGGCGGTTCTTTTCCTCCTCCATCATGGTACTAGTATTGGTCATTGCCTCGAGTTGATTCTGCAGACTTGCCAGAGACTCACACATATCTATATGCTCCTGATTAGTGGTGTCCTTCAGGCGTGTATTCTCTTTCTTCACTATATCCAACTCGTTATTTAATTGAGCATTCTCCTGTTCTTTGAGAGATAACTCCAGACCCACAGTTTCCAGTTTACTTAGCAAATCTTGCTTCTTAATATCAAATTCCTTTTCCTGCTGCTTCAGCAGATCCACTTGTTTCTTCCTTTCAGAAGCTATAGTGTGATTCAGCTCAGATGTTTCATTTTCTACACTTGCAGTCAGGTTAACCAATTTGTTCTCCAAATCCCCACACTGTTCTGTTATCTCCGCGAGATTTTTCTCCAGATTAGAAATTGTATCTGTTGATTCTGTAAGTTTACTTATTAAAGTCTTTTCCTGATCTCCCCAATTTCGTTCCTTGTTAGAAATTTCCTCTGTCAATGTTTCCAAGTTTGTCTGTAGTTCAAACCTTGCTTCCTCTTTTTCCTGGAATTCCTTCCTTAGTTCCTGCAGGGAACTCTCACTATCACTCATTCTTTCGGTCATCTTCACCTCCATAGCAGCTTCATCAGACAACAACTTTGAATTTTTTTCATCCAGGCTAGAAATATGAGATTTCAGTTCCTCCACAAGTGACTCAAGTTCAAAAACATTTTGCTTCAATGCAATTTCTTCGTTCTTAGAGGTTTTGAGACTTTCTTGCAAATCATATTTATCTTTTTTCAGCTGCTCCCCATCCGAAGATGATGCCTTCATCTTGTCATCAAATTCCTGTTGGAGTAGTTCTTTTTCTGATTCCAATCGACTGATGTCACTCAGCTTTTCCTGGAGATTATTTCTTAAAGATTCTCTTTCTTCTTCCAGATGTTTGATATTTCGTTCTTTCTCATGCTTTTCCTCATTTACACAAAGCAGGGTTTTGTCTGAACTTTCCTTCAGACATGCCATTTCATCTTGGAGTGACTCGATTGCCTTCAATTTTGTTTCTATTGTAATTTGAAGTTCGCTAACAAGTACTTCCTTCTCCTCAAGTGTTTTCGTCAGACTTTCTACTTGCAGTCTAAGGGCTTCCATATCATTATCTGATGAAGTGTTCTTTATCATTAGTGCATCATACTCCTCTGACAATTTCATGGATTTATCTTTCAAAGACATCAGTTCCTGGACATTGTTTTGTAAGCTTTCCTCCTTGTTTTTGAGTTGATCCAGTACATCCTCCAATTGTTTGTTCACATTTTCCATGTCATTATCCCTTTTCTCTCTTTCCTCATTTCTCTGGGAAATCAGTCTTTCATTTTCTTCCAATTTTTGACTCAGTGCCTTCAGTTCTTGATTGCTTTGATTTTTCTCTGACAGCATGGTGTCAAGTTTTTGCTTCAGTTCGTTTTCCATGTCTCCTGTTTTTCTCATGTTGTCACCAAGCTGATCGCAGGCACTTTTCAGGTCCACTTCCAAGTCTAAACATCTCCCTTTGAATTTATCTGCTTCTTGTTCCAAACTTGAAACGGATGCCTTTAGTCTAGTGTTTTCTTCCCTGAGACTGTCTGTACTGTTGGTGAGATTCTCAGATTTGTCGGCCATATCAGCAATTGTTGCGTCCCGATCTTCAATGTCCATTTCCATCATCTCTAGTTTACACTTAGCTGCATTTAGCTCATCAGAGAGAGCTTTTACCTTGTTCTCGACTTCCTCCAAATGACTTCTTAATTTCTCTTCCATTGTGCCATTGGAATCCATAAGTGAATTATAAGCTGCTGTTTTGGTCTCCAGACTTTCAGTTGCATCCCCTAATGCTGTCTGCAGAAGATCACATTCCTGTGTTAAAGTTTTGTGACTTTCCTTGGCTTGTTGCAGCTCCTCTCGGTGTGTGTTGAGAAGTGACTGTATGTCCGCCATGTTAACCTGGAGTTTCTGAAGTTCCTTGGCTTTCCTGTCTAATATTTCCTGTTTATACTCTAACTGAACATGAAGGTTCTGCATGTCTTTCAAACTGGATTTCTGAACTTTTTCCTTTTCAGTCAGCAAACTCTTGAGTTTTTCCTCATTAATTTGAATTGAAGACCTGAGTTGTGTAATTGTATCATGATACTCTTTGATAGTGGAATCGTTCTCGTCCATTTTAGTTTTAAGGTCGGCAAACTTGTTGCTGAGTTGATCATATTCAGCACATTTGTGATCCAGTTTACATTGGACCTCAGTAAGTGAACTCTCAAGTGATACAACTTGCTTTTCAAGGCGCTGGTTGCATTCTGTCTGCTCACTGAGATCTGAACATCTGCTTTCCCAGTCGTCTTGAAGTTTACTACACTGTACTTGTAAGCTGTTGATGCTTTCGTCCCTCTCAAATAGATCATTTTTCAAGCTTGTGACAGACAACTCCAAATCATTCAATGTATTGTTCATTTTTAGAATCTGATTGTCTTTGTCCTCATAAGATGATGTCATCTCCATCAGGCTGAGTTTAAGCTTATCCGACTCCTCACAGAGGAGCTGGTGTTTCTCTCCATCCTCCTGTAACGCCTGAGCTTGTTTGTTGACCACAGATGTCTGTTGCTCCAGCTGTGATGTCTGTTGTTGACAGCGTTGTTCCAAAGCAGTATGCTCCTCTCTCAGACTGTCCAGTCTGGCCAGGACGTCGTCCATCTCCGCCTCTGCCTTGGTAAGAGCCTGCTCCTTTTGTGAAAGCGAGAGATTAACTGCTGCCAGACTCTGCTCCAACCCCTGCACCTTGCCATCCAGATCTTCCATACACTCATCCTTGTCCTCAACATCCATCTGTAACATTTCCATCTTGGTCTGGAGCTGTTGATGATTCTCTGTCAGCGAGAACAGCTCTGCCTTTTGCCGCTCAACCTCCTGGTCACGGAACTTTATCAACTCAACTCCTTTGTCTTTCTCTGTGGTTAGTGTGTCGAGTTGCTGTTTGAGCTCAGACATGACTGAGTCTGTAGATGTATATACAGACTGTGCTTCTTCCTTGACACTCCGCAGTTCAGTCTCCAATGACATGATAGTCTGTCTTTTTCCCTCCACAGCCTCATTCGCCTGTTGTAACTGTTCCTTCACTGATCCATTCTCTTTTTCCAATGTTTCTAGGTCCTCCGACAGGCTCTGACACTTGTTGGCCAATTCTTTATGTTCACTTTGAAGTCCATTCAGAGTTTCCTTCAATTTAGCATTAACTTCATCTTTTTCCTTGATCAATTCTGTCATTTTCATTTTCTCTTCTTGAAATTTAGAATTCTCTTCACGTAAATTGGTCACACTTTCAGACAACTCCTGACAGTCAGTGTCAGCTTTTGCTTTGAGAGCAGAAAGCTCAGCATCCATGTTCCTAGCCACCTCGCTCTTAGTGGTGACAGCATCATTTGCTTGACACAGTTGCTCCTTCAGTAGAGCTGTGTCTGATGACATGGTTTCTATTTGATCTGTTAGAGACTGGCACTTCTGTGCAAGTTCACTGTGTTCCTTCCGCAAGTTTTCCAATTTGTCCTGAACGCTTGTGTGCTCCTCCTCTCTGACTCTCAGAGACTCTTTAATTTTATCGTGTTTCTCCATTATGTGTTGAAGCTCCTCACTAGTGCTGTCCAGACTCTCTGCCTTCTTTTTCAGTTCAACTTCAGCTTGTTTCTGAACTTCACCCAGTTCTGAGTGTAACTGACATAATTCTGCAGACTTCCCTTCCACAGTGGCGTTGGCTTGTGACAGCCTACTAAGAAGTTGTTCTTTCTCCTTAACCAAATCTTTCATTTCTTTGTCTGTAGATTCCAACCTGACACCAAAATCTTTCTCAGAAGCCTTGAGATCAGATAGTTCTGTCTGTAATTTCTCACACAAGCTTTCCTTGAGTTTCACAACCTCAAGGGCTTTGTCCTTCTCAACAAGACACAACTCATACTCCTCTTGTGTCTTGGAGAGAGAGTCAAACAATTCTTGACAACGGCTTTCAGACTTTTCTTTTACCGACGACAATTCAGTCTCTAGTTCCATAAGAGTCTGGTTCTTGCTTACCACAGTGGAGTTGGCTTGATCGTACTGATCCTTCAGTTGACAGTTCTCTGACTCCATTGTCCCAAGCTGGTCATGGTATCCCTGAAGCTTGTCAGCCAGAGTGGAGCTCTCAGTCTTCACCTCGGCTAATTCCAGTCCAAGCTTATCACATTCTTGTTCCTTCACTACAAGCATTTCAGCCATTTTGTCATGCTTGTCCTTGATAGCATCCAGGTCTCCTTGTACACTGTTCAAATGCTGTTGTTTTACCTCCATATCAGAATTTAGCTGGTCCCTAGAGGACTTGAGTTGTTCAGCTAAATTTCCCAGTTCACTGGTCTTTGATGCCAGAGCACTCTCTGCCTGTTCCAACTTAGTGGAGAGGGTTTGTCTTTCAGCAACCAAGGTTTCATGCTCCTCAGTCAGAGTTGCAAGTCTCACTTCCAGTTCTTGTTTTGTCGATGACAGACTGTCAAACTTATTCGCCATCTCCTCTAACTCAGATTCCTTCTTAGAAACAATTTCCTTGAGTGTCTCTTTCTCAACCTCACAAGTTTTCAGCTGACCTCTGACTTCCTCTGCCTCCTTTGCGATTTTACTGCTTTCATTTGCAGACTGTTCTTGAACAGCAGACAACTCAGTTTTAACAACTTTGATTTCTTTCATGTGCGAGTCTACGGAATCCTTGGCAAGTTCTAATTTTCTCTTTGTTTCCTCTAACTCACTGGTAATACTTTTACATTTCTCCTCCTGTTCGCACAGAGCTTCCTTAGCGTTATTTAGCTCATGTGAAGCTCCTTCGTGAGTCCTTTTCATGGTGTCAATCTCCTGTTCTTTATTATGTAAAACGTCCTTCATTTGACCTTCACTGACCTCCAGAGCCTTGACCTTCTGCTCAAGGTCGGATATCTGTCCTGCGTTGCTCTGATTGACCGAGTCCACCTGCATCTGTACAGATAGCAGTTGCATCTCGAGTGAAGTGATCTCTGCTGCCTTGGTGTCCGCAGCCTGCTGGACATTGGTCATCTGACTGTGTAGCTCGGTAAGTGCTGTCTGGTGCCGCTCCTCACTCTTAATTGCCTGGTCCTGCAGACCCTCAAGTGTGTTCCTCAGCTCCTTGATTTCTGTCTCTTTGTCCTCCAACAGCTTCTTGGACTGTTGTAGGTGGGTAGTGGACGTCATGTGGCTGGAGTGGAGCTGGTCAAGTTTTGTCTGCAGACAATGGTACTCGTCCATGGCCTTCTTGTGTTTGTTCTGTAGAGCGTCCAGGTCGGACTGGTACTGCGAGTTATTGTGGGACAGCTGAGCATTTTCCTTCTCCTTTTTCTCGATGGAACTCTTCAGATCCTGGAACTGGTTCTGTTGGTTTCTGTGCTCACTCTGCAGCTGTCGCAGTTCCTTTTCTGATGCTGACAGTTTCTCGACCATCGTTTTGTACTCCGCCTCCTTCTCGCCACTCTGGTGTTTTATTCGAGCTTCTGTCTGTTGCCAAGATTTCTGCATCTCTGGAATACACAACAAACAAAAAATTATTTCTTCTCATCACCACAGAAACATTACATAAAGACACATGGTGCACTAAAAGGAAGGTTAAAATTTGAAGGACACCGAATAAACAACTGGATCTATAGTTTCTGACAGACTACATTTAGTGGAGCATTGTTTCTCTATAAACTCTACAACCAGCAGGATGATTGAATTCCTGTATCTTGTTAACGTACTTGGCTCTCGGTAAATTGATCTACAAACGTGACACCTCATAACTACCAACACAAGACCCAAGTTGCCTCTTAAATTCTGATTTATTTGACTGAATAAGGCTTATTCGTGTCAAGGTAAGAGCTCTGTTGATATGTTCAGTACATAAAACATGAGCTAGGTCTGTATTAATATTGAGAGCTTACGTTGCATCTGTCTATCTTTCTCTGTGAGACTGTCCTTGATGACCTTGAGATCATCCTTCACTTTGTTCACCTCGTCCTCCTTGCTTTCCAGCTTCTTCTGTATAATGCTCTCATTCTTCTTCATCTGCCTGTACAACACAATAACAAGGTTAGTGTATCAATCTACAACTGTAAATGTATCAAGTTACTAAACTTCTATCATCATAAGGCTCCTGTCTAGTTATATGGCCCACGTTAAGTCATAAGACTGACATCGTGCTGTGTGTAGCGAGTTCATGATGCATTGTTGATGGACTGCTTATGTTGTAAGACTCACATCAAGATATATATGGCCAGCTTATGCTGTTTTTTTCAGACTTCTGTCATGCTAGCAATAAGTTGTAAGACTTTAATATGCCATGCTCTCTGTGACCTATGTATACTGTGAGACAAACGTAATGTTGTCTGTGACCTATATATGGTGTAAGACTTGTGTCATGCTCTCTGTGACCTATATAAGCTGTAAGAGTTAAGTCATGCTCTCTGTGACCTATATATGCTGTACGACTTGTGTCATGCTCTCTGTGACCTATATATACTGTAAGTGTTAAGTCATGCTCTCTGTGACCTATATATGCTGTACGACTTGTGTCATGCTCTCTGTGACCTATATATGCTGTACGACTTGTGTCATGCTCTCTGTGACCTATATATGCTGTACGACTTGTATCATGCTCTCTGTGACCTATATATGGTCCAAGACTTGTGTCATGCTCTCTGTGACCTATATATCGTGTAAGACTTGTGTCATGCTCTCTGTGACCTATATATACTGTAAGTGTTAAGTCATGCTCTCTGTGACCTATATATGCTGTACGACTTGTGTCATGCTCTCTGTGACCTATATATGGGGTAAGACTTGTGTCATGCTCTCTGTGACCTATATATGCTGTACGACTTGTGTCATGCTCTCTGTGACCTATATATACTGTAAGTGTTAAGTCATGCTCTCTGTGACCTATATATGGTGTAAGAGTTAAGTCATGCTCTCTGTGACCTATATATGCTGTACGACTTGTATCATGCTCTCTGTGACCTATATATGGTCCAAGACTTGTGTCATGCTCTCTGTGACCTATATATGCTGTACGACTTGTATCATGCTCTCTGTGACCTATATATGGTCCAAGACTTGTGTCATGCTCTCTGTGACCTATATATACTGTAAGTGTTAAGTCATGCTCTCTGTGACCTATATAAGCTGTAAGAGTTAAGTCAGGCTCTCTGTGACCTATATATGGTGTAAGACTTGTGTCATGCTCCCTGTGACCTATATAAGCTGTAAGAGTTAAGTCAGGCTCTCTGTGACCTATATATGGTGTAAGACTTGTGTCATGCTCCCTGTGACCTATATAAGCTGTAAGAGTTAAGTCATTCTCTATGTGACCTATATAAGCTGTGGGAGTTAAGTCATGCTCTCTGTGACCTATATATGCTGTAAGACTTGTATCATGCCTTCTGTGACCTATGTATTCCGTATGACTTACATTATGTTGTCAGTGACCTATATATACTGTAAGACTTATGTCATGCTCTCTGTGACCTATTTTTCTGTAGGACTTATGTCATGCTCTCTGTGACCTATATATTGTGTAAGACTTACGTCATGCTCTCTGTGGCCTGTTTCTGCTCCTGCTGTGCCAACTGTGCCCGCTGTTTTAATTTGCCCTGCTCCTCTGACACCTGCTCAAATTTGCGAATGGCCTCCTGCTGCTGAGACTGTGCCTTCTCCACCTCTGCTTGTAGCTTGCTCACCTGTCATTAATAATTTACTGTCAGAACCTTTCAGCACACTAGAGGTCACAAACATGGTCACTGGCCAGTGCACTGTATGCCGCCAGGCTCAAGCTACATATTGACTTAAGATTAAGAAATAAACAAATATTTTCTGGAATATTTAAAAGAGTCAAAGAACATTTCAGCGTGGTTTATTTTATCATTATTTTGATGTTCATGCAAGAAGGAAAAATATTGAAACAGAGAGCTTCCTTACAAATTTAACAGGCCTGACAAAAAAACCTGGCCTGGGGCTGGGGCTAGTGGTTAGCTTGACCCTTACTTAAGTCATTTGTGTCTTGTTCTCCTGAGAAATTTCAAAATAAGAATAATACCAAATGTTTGTCCCACTTAAGCAACTGAGGACTATCTTTTACACATTCCACAAGATCAATAAAACCAAGGTTAGATAAAATTGCAGAGTTTCTATGAATCAAATTAAGAACAGGTTGAATTTTATAGGAAGATTATTGTACTGGGTCTCATATAACATGACAGTGTATACCTGTTCTGAATTGTACCACCTGTTTATGTATCTGCACATTAACATAACAAGAGTTTCAAACAACAAGGTTACTGCAAAATACTTTATTCAACAGAGAAAATTCCATAAATTACAATTCAGCAAAACTGTCTAGAGTATTAAACCCAAACTGCCTCTTCCATCGTAAGTTTTTGTCCCTATCCAGGCCGTTACAATTGATTTAGAGTAACCCTAGTGACACTCCTACCTTCTCTAGCCAGGCCATTAGACTGTTACAAACAATCCTAAATATTCTAACCTTCTGGGTTTCTGCCTCCATCTGTGCCTTGACATGAGCCAGCTGACCATCCAAACATGATATTCGGTTGTCCTTGACCTGAACCTCCTGTGCTAACTTCTGTCGTTTCTGCTCGATAGCCTCACAGCTAGCTGACAGTGTTTGTATCTCTTTCTTTAAGCTGCCAGCCTGGTTCTTCTCCTCCTCAACCTTCCTCTTCTGGTTGTTTAATGCCTGGTGAATTGGAGGAAAACAGCAATTTGTAACACAGGCATTGTAAGATGGCAGAAGATCTCTGTGTGTAATTCCTATATATAGGGTATGAACGAACAGTCGGATAGGTGCTAGGATAACTACATATACTCTATGCAGAAAAGGTACAAAGATATGACAATTTTCATCAGACAAATAAAAAAAATCTTCAGAAAAATAGGGTAGGTAGGTAGGAAGGCAATTTTTCTTTAATTTTGGAAAATATTTTTGCTATTCTTATCTAGAGCGGGAGTTCTGACTTAAACAGTGCATATCAATAAATGCCAATAATCTTTAAGGGTACACACAAAAGTCTAGGGTAGGTAGGGTTAGCAGAAACATAAGATTGTTTAATAGAAACACAAGATTTTTTTCAGAAAAAGACTGTTCATTACATTACAATGCCTATCACATTTGGTAGATATTTTTTAATCTTTTGAGCATTTGAATGGCGTGCCTAGTCAACAATAATGTCAAAAACTTGACTACCAATGTTTTTCATGCAAAATGTAACAAATGAAAAATGCCAATCTATTTTATTTGAAGGCTTTTTTGAAATTTCATGGTTCCGATATTATCATCAACAATTAGAAGAGATTTGAAGAGAATTGAATGGTTTTATGAAATAAGAAGACGGATACATTTATAAAGTGCAGTTCACAATTGGAAAATGCTGGATTTTTTTATTATAGAGATGACACAATGTCAAGAAAAGTACCAAAAAAGTTCTTGAAGATGTACTATACACAACGTTTGCATGAAAATCCAGCTAAAGATTACTGTTGGTCTTCGAAGACAGATATCAGTTAACACTGTATATGGTTATAGTGTTTTACCAACTGAGAGAATTTAATGCAATACTTAAGTTCATTGCTAACATCTCCACAAGTTTAAGAAAACCGAAGCTTTCCCATGGCCCTAATTTGTACCTGCTCCAAACTGTCCACCTGGAACTGTTTCTGGTCCCTTTCTTTCTTGACCTTATCCAGCTGAGCCTCAATTTGTCCAATTTTCTGAAGTCCTTGTGACGACAAACCGTCCTTCCAGTCACCACCACTAGACCAGGAGCTCCCATTGGCTGCTGAATTACAACAAAACCAATTCATGTCATATGGTAGAAATATCAAACACTTCTTTTCACTAAATTAATTTACCTAAATAAACAACGATTTTTGTGACAAATGTACAGTGGGAGATCTCCAAAACATAAAAATAGTTAACCAGAACACTGACAGGTAAGCAAGGGCCCGCCATGTGCCTGACCACTCCTTCCCGCCAGTCTATTTTCAGATACAGTAACTTTTACCTTACAATTTTTTAAACCCGTATTATGCATCCTTATATCATAGTGTATCACCATGTCAAATTGCAAGAATAGATTTTTGGATTACGAGATTAGGACGTACCCCTCCACAGTCTACTTTTGGTAGCAGGGACCCTGACCTAAGCATTTTTTTAAAATCCTAATGCACATCTACATTTCACAGTGTATCACCATGTCAAAGTGTGGAGGGACGGACAGACATTCGAGGCCCTAACAAGTTGAAGAACTTAAAATTAGAACTATTTCATTTTTATTTGTATACCTTTACTGTTCTGTGCACCAATAGACTCGGTACCGATCCCACCTGGTATGGAACTGGCTTGGTGATTGACTTGTGAACCAAAACCAGGGATGGAACTAGCTTGGTGATTGGTTGATGAGCCAAAGCCAGGGATGGAACTAGCTTGGTGATTGGTTGATGAGCCAAAGCCTGGAATGGAACTGGCTTGGTGATTGGTTGATGAGCCAAAGCCAGGGATGGAACTAGCCTGGTGATTGGCTGAATGCCCAAAGCCTGGTTTTGTGCTGGCCTGTGGATTGGTTGATGAGCCAAAACCAGGAATGGAACTGGACATCTGGTTGGCACGATTCTGGTTATCTACCTTCATAGATACATCAGATGTTTGCTTCTGGTACTTCTCTACTTCTACTGTGGATTGCTTAAGCTGGTCTCCAAGCTAAAAAACCATGACATGATTTTTTTATTTGTATTCTGATCAAAAGAGAAGGAAAACCTTTCTGGTGTACCATGACCATCTGATGTATCAGTCATTTACACCACTGAGTAAATATTGGATGATATATTGCAATCTAATGGCCTAAATTTACAATTATATAGCACTACCACTATTTCATCCTTCAAAGTTCAGATGACATTCATATAAGCTATATGATTGCCATGGCCAATATTTTAATGTCATTAATATGATGACATCTTAATTGTTATGCTGGATATCATTTATCTTTCCTTGGATAGAACGGTGTGTACTTAATATTTGAACTAAATGTTGAATTTTGATAAATAATTGAATAAATTCATACTCAATATGAATGCAAACCAGAATGTTACAAATTCAACATGAAACACATGGCATGCTTCATGGAATTTGTCACGTTTAAGTTGGCAAGCATATATGCTTAATCTGGGGTATTAAAACACTACCTACCTGCTTTGCCTGTCTCTCTAACTCCTCCTTCAGCTGTTTGATCTCCATCTGATCCTTCTCCCTCATGGCATTTAACTGCTGTAACTTGTTCTGTAGATCAGCGCCAGTCCCTGTTTGATGAGAAAATAGTTTGAACAACTGCTCATGATTTAAGTGATACAGCAGTTATATCTGCTGGATTGTTGGTTGGCGCACTGGAGGATAATGCACTCACCTTTCACCATGTCGGCAGGGGTTTGATTCCTGGATCAGATGCAAAAAGGTTTACTCCCACATCAAGACCCCCCCCCCACACACACTTATTTCACAAGTGTAGCTGAATACCAGTATTTTCATGAGTGCACAAGTTAAGTTTTGGGAGTATATATTCTGCCTCACGATTTTTTTATATATATAGTGTATTCAACAGGCAACAGCAACCACTTTGGTTTTAATACGTATATATTGTTTCTGCACTATTTGCAGGAAGCATTACCATTGCTCTTATTTGTGCTTGCTCATGAACATTTTAGATACTGGGTACTTAAACTGGAATCTTACTAATCCACAGAAATAAATATGACAATATACCTTGCACTGATGCAGGAACAGCAGGTTTTCTGCTGGGGTCAACATTATGCTTGAGGTCATTTTCCAGATTCCTAATGCGGTCATTCTGGCTGTCCAGCTGTACTTTCTGTTGTTTGCTATACTCCTGTAGTTTCTGGTGGTCAGCTGTCAGTTTCTCCATATTCTTGATGGAATTGTCATAATCTCTCTGGAGCTTTTCAAGCTCGGTCTGAAGCTGACTAACCTGTAAAAATGTTTTGTTTTTGTTTTAAATGTTAAGTCATAAAATAAGTTCATCAAGGTAAACAATGTCTGAATACATGGCAATACAATTCAATGCAAAATTTTTACCACAAAAAAGTGGCACTTATTTATACTTCATAGACGAGATTTTAAATTGCCCCCCCCCCCCCGCGCTATGCATTTAACAGGTACATTTAGAATATTATGTTTAATTTGTTTAGTATTATTCTGAAGATTTTATGTACTAAGTGTTACATTTTACCAAGGGTTAATTTTTGTCGTCTCTGTATATGACCAAACCATCAATACAATTTGATCAGGTTCTTGGTTAAATAATCTAATAGCTCAGTCACATGACCATATTAAGAAAACTTCTTCCTTGATTAATTCAAGCAGACTTCATACTTGATCAATTCAAGCAGTCAAATAAACATTCATTACAATCATTCTAAACTAAAGTATCCATTGAATAGTATGTTCAAGATATGTCTTCAGAATGGATAAGCAGACCTTGTGTGTCTCGGCCTCATACAGCGACTTGGTGTGAGACAATTTGCCCTCTATACAGGAAATATGATTGTCCTTAGTTGTGAGTTCCTGTGCCACCTTCGCACGCTTCTGCTCCAGGTCCTGACAGTTTTCAGACAGGCTCTGGTTTTCTCGCTTATACACAACTGCATGATTCTTCTCCTCTTCTACCTTCCTCTTTTGCACTTGAAGAGCCTTCAAATAAAACAAAGCTGTATTACCTATCAGAACTTGACAGAGAATAGGTATTGTACTTAACCTGTCACGAAGTCAACATTTCTTGTGTTCAAGTTTTGAATTCTGATACATGCACACATTTTTTGGCTAGAATTTTCATTATTTTGAAAGTTTTGTGCAGAAAAGATATACTATTGCTGCATTAAAGCATATGTTTGCATATAGCAGGAAATACCATAGCTCCATTTTTCTTTCGTTTTATAAATAGACACATGTAGGGGTGTACAAATCCACTAGCAGGAAATTAAAGCATAAACTACCAGGTAGTAGTATTTTTTTTGCAGACCAGTTAACATGTTCAATACTTACTATTATATGTATAATATATGTTATCAAGAAGAAAAGTTTTCACATAGCAAGATTTCAACAGGTTAAACAGGACAAGTTTCGAAGATAAAAAGGAACCATGTATAGTACATAAGGCGATCAGTCAAACAGACACCCAGGGTAACACTGCTTTTGGATACCTGTTCCAGGCCGTCAAGTTGGAATTGCTTTTGGTCCCTTTCTTTCTTTAGTCGTTCAAATTGCTGTTCTATCTGGCCAATTTTCTGAAGGGCCCGGGCTGGCAGCCCATCCTTCCATTCATCTGCTGCCCAACTCATTTCTGAAAATTTAGATAATTGACAAATAACAATCATGGAGATATTTCTACTTTTATAATACCAGGTATATGCATGCGCAACTTTCAATATCAAATTTCCTTATATTTTACTACTAAGTAATTTAGTACTATATTCAACAAACAGATTCATAGATTGAATGGCAAGCCTTTATCTACTTGAGTTGGCCATGACTCTTGAATATTTAAAGATGATTAAATCAGTTGCTCATCTCTTTGTATTTTCTGTGCCTTCTGGACCCCGCCCCACAAAAAAATGTCAAGGCTGGGCACAATGGTGCATATGGGTAATAATCCTGCATTTGGGCAAGTTACTATTTACAGTAACAATTATATAACTGAAATAGGGAATGAAGTGAAACAACAACATATACAGATCTTTTAAATATTAACTACTGAGTACATAAAAGGGCAACTTTCTTTCAATAAAACCCAATAAATACTAAAATTAGGTACAAATGGGCACAAAAAATAACTTATTTAGATGTCTAAGTGTTTTTTTTAAAAATTGACAAACTATATCACCTCCATTGCTTATAATTATAGTGTGGTGACGTGGGTATTGTAACTATAAACAAAACAGAAAAAATAATGTTAACCTATCTCATTTTGCACTGGGTGACCCCAAGAACTACACACTGTAACTGTAGTTATGGAGAACAAAGTCAGTGATATGGTTTATAAATTTGACTAAAATTTATAGACATCAGAATTGATAACTTTATTATTTTTTGGATTGACAACCTTTTTACTTCTTTTGTTTAAAAAAACTTTGTGTTTTTGTTTCACATAATTCCCCATTTCAGTAATAAAATTGTTTCTCTAAACAGTACTTGCTATATATCCAAAGGCATAATACTGTTACCCTTATGCAGGTCCAGTAAACTCTGTCGATTGAGCTATATTCACCTATAAAGTATAGCTGTATATAGTGTATTGAGCTATATTTTCTCGGATTTCAATTTTCATTAAATTAAAGCAGTCGCATAAAACATAAGGTTTATGGTAATGTTGACTACAAAAAGCATACATTTAGATGTTTATTAGAATACTTATATCTAATGTCTTTTGTTATCCACCTAATGATAAAATCTTCTTTTTAACCCTTTCACCCCTATGTAACTTTAGTAGACTCTACCATGCACTGATATGGAGGGTCCATTATGATCTACAGTGGTGAAAGGGTTAAAGCGACTTTGTTTTGTTTTCCTTAAAAAAGAAAATTACATGAAAATAGCTTAAAAGACCCATTTCAGATAGGTCAATAGAGCTATTACATGTCTTTACAGCTATATAGCTCAATCGGCATAGTGTACTGGACCTGTTATGTGCCTCAAGTGGCGACACAAGAACAAGAGGATCTCATAAGCTGCAAACATTACAGGCAAATAAGGAATATTACAAACAATCCTTCTTCCCCTAGAACAACACAGCAGTGGAACAGCATCCCACCTGAGACAGCGACTGCCTCACCCGTGGCGGCCTTTAAGACCAAGCTGGACAGCCTTCCAGCAGGTCACAAAGCCTTCTCCGGATAAGATCATACTCCAGAATTTTAATTGTATATACTGCCCAAGAGGTTTTTAACCGCCAATCGGCATGCGCTCTGAGTGTTGAACCATCCTTGGGATGCCCACTCAAGATTTGGAAGAAGAAGAAAAAGAATGTGAAATTGAGCCGAACCTATACTTTAGTCTCAAGTCTGGTGAAGGGTGAGGTTGCAATTTGTCATTGCACGGGGAACCTTGAATAATACTTCTATTTCATAACGAATTTTCAAAATTCATACAAAAGTAATATTGCATATTCATTTCATAGTATCAGTTTTTCACTATCATCAACCATGTCGACCAAGGGGCCGTCGACCATATACAGTACAGTAAACAAAAACTTTGAATGGCGCAAAAAAAATATTTGAGAATGTTCAGGGAAAATGACCATTGGCTTGTGGACTATGGGCAAACCTTATTTAAATCCTTCAATTACATTGGTTCGGAATATTATGCAGAATAGGGCGTCTTCAGTGACTAAATTCATTTGAAACGAATATATGTGTTGTTGATTAACTTACTAAAATTCAGTCCGCCATTCAAAAATCCCTCCGGTTCATATGCGCATGCTCGAAATTTAATCAAATACGTCGACATGAACGCTTGAATCAATCGAGGATTTGCATGAAGCGGAAATGTTTTTGAATTGTCGTAAAAATAATAATTTCAATAATCAATTAACCAATACAATGAAAATGTATTAAAGACGAAAGATTCAACTAAATCTTGCTGATACTTTAATTTACAATATTGTTCACCAATAGTTTTTGTTATTGTTTACGACAATTGACAATCTTCACATTCTTGGTCACTTTACGTCACCGTGAATTGCCCCAGATGCTAAAATGTTTGATCACCTTTCGATGCCCACACCTGTTTAGTCAGTGAGGGAGTTTCCCCGCAGTGGAGGGTGACACTATATATATTTCTTCATCGCATATCAGTTATTCTAAACAGTGGTGATCTTCAAACGTACACGTAAGTAGATCCATTGCTAAAGTGCTTCAATATTTAGCACTACTGTAGTAGATCAACACTTGTCATGTTCACTGTCACATTTTAGGCATTTCTATTTGTTTGAATCAACAAGATATGATATGCTACTGGCTTATATTTCATACAGTTAGTGTCAGTTATTTATGTTCTATGTAATGTTATTGTCACATATCTAGGGAAAACTAGAAATTAGCCATGACTGTTTATTACAGCTAACTTCAAGTTGTTTAGATTACTCCATTTTTAAATATCGCACAGATTTTTAATCATGACCTGTTGACTTTGGAAGTTTAAACTGATAAAATCTCACGTTTGTAATGGGATTTCGGTTGTAAAAGCTTATTAACGTTTATGTTTGTATACGATACCAAATTAAACGAAAGTTAACCACACAGTCACTGACTTTTAATTACATGAAGAATGTTAGATGCTTAGTTGTTGTGGAAACTTATTTTTAAAGTTACATTACAGATTATAAGTTAAAGCATAAATTAAAGGAAGGTATCTCACTTAAGCTATGTGAGTACCAGGGGGTGTAGTTTTTTTGGTCAAAGTAGACGCTTGTTGTGTGGACAGACATGGGGAACTGGAGGCATCATATATAGAAATGTCTTTTAAGTTGTAATGTAGATCTATGTGATGATCATTGTCTGTGACCCGCTAACGAAAACATGCTTGATCCAGATGGGGCCACCTGTATATTGTAATGTATATTGATACTATTATAGAAAGAGAAGTACATAAAGAAACAGAAATATGGTGTCTTGAATGTTCTTCCATTTCATTGGAGATTTATAAAACAAATCTTGAAGAGTTTTTCTTTAATCTTGTATAAAATGGAAACAATTATAAGGTCATTTTTATCACACATAAACAATAATTTATTTGACTATAATCAATGTATAACATTTCTGAAGAAAAAGAATGTTTTCAAAAGCACTGGTCGTTTAGGGAAGTGGTTTTGAAAATTACTTGCACAGAGATTAAATATAATATGGTCCCAAAAATTGTCATATGCATATACAGATGCACTTCTTAGAATTACTGATGTTGCCTTTATAACATTGTGGTCTTTTAGCAGGAACAAAGCAGTTTTGCCTATTCATGTGTTTTTGATGATGCATTACTATGGTGTGAATTTAGAAATCAATATTCAATAGAAAAAAATTGCACTATTCCATTGGAAAATAATTAATTATAATAGACATAAACTTTCACTTGTGCAGTTAGACTAAATCTACTGGACCCAGCCAGAACAATGGACCTGGAAGTTTGGTTGTCTGGTAAAGTCTTATATACATTGTATCATTGTATAATGTTGTGATAGTTTTAAGTTGTATTAGTGGCTGTTTTTGGCAATTAATTACATGTATGAAAATATAAAGGAATTTCTTCATAATTGAAGGTTGGGAATATTTTGACAAATTTTCAATTGACACATGTTCAATTATCCTGTGTCAGAAGTAATTATATTATAAATCATACCAGATTAAATCCGGGACCTCTGGTTTACTAGCCTGATAATCTATCAACAACAAAAACGAGAAATTCTCTTTAGTTGAGTTGGCAGGAAGCATCAAATAATTTACAAGGGTGATAATAAATTTGGATAATCAAATGTCCTTCCTAGGTTGATAAAACTATGGAATTAGATTAGATATATTCTCTTGTTTTTCCTAATATCTTTGAAATGCATACCAGTAAATACAAGTTCAAAATTCTTCATGGTTTTGTGTTTACAACCCTTTATACTAATATTTTGTTGGTACACGATCAACATGTTAAAAATCGCTGTACTACGGTAATATTACCCGATCCATTGTAAGTTTGTTTCTGCCCAAAAACCTGAAATACAAAGGAAATGCATAAAACAAAATACTCATGTGAACATGTTTGTGTTCTGTGTCTGTAAGACTATGTAACTTAATAAGGAGTTCCTGGCTAAATCTTTGTGGTGTGTTATAAAGAACTGGGTGTTCATCAATCTGTTACTGCCGGCATAGGTGATAAATTAACATCTGTATTAGTTTCAATGAGATTGGGTGTCAATATTATAAGCGTTGAGGCAAAACTGTTATTGGTCAGATTTTGCTATAAAGCACCTTAATGCATCCTGCATATTATATCTACCAGGGTAATTATTAAATACAGAAGGGATTGCTATAAAGGTCTTTAAAATAGATATTCAAACAGTGTCAGCATGTCAAATGATAAAACAAAATGTGTAGAATTTACAGATTCTGGTAAATGTATATTTAACACTGTGAAACTAGTACATGTAATGGTGACCGAGTGAATACCTCTTTTACAAGATAACTGACTATAATAAGGTTTAAGGCTTAAGGTCAATGACACAAGTCCATTGCAATTTCTACCATTTTCCTGCCAATTCATCTGGGCCGACACCATAGACTGTACATGTAACATAGATCCCTGTAAATGATTAGGCCATAATGAGATTAGATTATTATGGAATTAGGGATGTTTTAAGCTCCAGCCAAAGTTCTCCATATATACATACACACACACAGGGTAATCTCATCAGGATCATCACGACTTAATTTGATCACAGGATACACAAGGGGTTTCTATCCCTTACTGTGGGATGTTTTGGTGAGTCAGTGTAATTTCTCAATTGTATGTACATGTACTTTACCCCATGCAACAACAAAATGCAAAGGTTATTTGCTATACCAGGATACTGTGTTAGCTGTAGTTTCTGGGGTCAGAAATGTATTGATTGGATGTAGCACCCTGAGCATGGTCTGTGCATCACACCACTAATGTGTAATTTGTCAGGTAGGGTTGCCATTGCATGGTCTCTTCAACCCTGTTTCTGTTTCAGAATACTGCGAGGAAGGTATAGGGGTCCAAATTGTTTTAGTTTGTCTGATATTCCAAAATGTCACCAACTTTATCACTTGCCTGTATGTAATTGGGACCCTGTCCACTGTTGAACTAGCTTTATCACTGGTCTAGATCTCATTGTCAGCCTATACTATAGCTGATCATAAAACCTTGGTTTAGTCGCGAATTGTATCAATTGTAGAAATACTTTGATTAAATGATCTGTTTTAGTAGTCATTATAGAATATAGTGTTTTCTCCTATAGAATTTAGCACTTTTTTTCCAGATCATTTATAATTTATATTTTTAAATGAAAAAAAAATGTCACAATTGCATACCATTCACCACATACAAAACAAATAGTTTTATTTTACACCACAAAATAATTTTAATTGTCATTTTGATGTGGAAATTTCTGAACTCTGTGAAAGTTATATTTTCCCATGTTGTATATATATATAAAAGCATGGGTATCTTTTGAGAAAGATGAAAAAAATCGTAATACGTTGTAAATGAAATGATACACGGAACAAGACAAACATTATAATAAATTTATACCTTGATATTTTACCTTTACTTTTCTTATATTGTACATTCATGTATATGCTTTTTTAAATTTAACTTTATTTATGAAGTTTTGTTTATTCAAAAATTGCATATCCCTTTATTCAATTTTTACTCAAAATTCATTTAGTGTATGAGCAATCGCAAATCAAATGAAACGTTTGACAGATAAGATTGTAATTTTCTTTAGAAATACTAAGTGTGAGTATATATGCGATAAAGATCTTATCGCATTTTCAATGCATACCCTGTACCATATTAAGGAACTGTTTTGAAAGGACAGTTTCAATAGGATGGCGTGGGAAAGTGAATGGATACAACCAGCTAACTGTTAGTAGTGATGAACGTGTCTGTACTGTCACGTCCACCGTCCGTTTTCTCTAATTGACATTCAGATATACACGATTCTGTTACGTGGCCTTTGTTATGTCCCAGTTGTACGATTTTAATGTTTGTTTATTTCTCATAAAACAGATCTGTTGTCTTGCCACATGTGCAGTTTCTGCAGAAATGAGATGAAAGGAAAATGTTCAAACAATTTCTTACACCATATCAGATTTGAATGTGATAAGGAATGTTAGGGGGAAATGCAATGTAAGACATGTAACATGCGGTTCCTGAACTGTTTGGACACGTAGCTAATCTATATGTATTTATTTATACATTCACATTTTTTTCCCTTGGGTATTTTAGGAATAGCTGTCTTCCTCAAGTTTGAAAGAAAAATAAAGAAATGATCATGAAATAAAACAATCTAAAGCATTGCTAATTAACTCCACAAATATTTTATTTACCGCAAAATATATAAAACAGGTTACACAAAGTGTTTTTTATGGAAATTATACGGATAAAAGTGATTATCTACAAAATTGCAAGCTAAAAGCAAACAGAACACGAAGATTCATACATAAACAGTGGGGAATTGAACAAAATAAACACAATGGCTTTATAATTAATTAATATTAACTTTTACAATCACTGATCCTTGTGAGAGTTGCCTTCCTTGAAAATAATCGGAACTTTTGCAGAGGGATAAAATTTACACAATGACATATATCAAAAGTGATGCAAGTAAATTAAAATTATGACATCAAATTAAAAATTGTCAATTTATTGTTCTTTTATGAAACCAAATTACTCTCATCATGTACACTTTGGACATGATTCCACAGCTCGCTAGTGCACTGTATATTTACATGTCAGGTACATATGTGACCAGAGGCTATAACATGGTATGCCGTTCTCACATGCACCCACACATGCATTTTTAGAGTAAGTGCACTGCATTTGTAAAAATGATTTAATCGACAGAGCGAAACTCGCTCAACAGCGAAAATCGTAACAACATCGAGCTTGTGAATTTCATGTAAGCACGTGATATGCACATCTGAGAGCGGTACACAATATATGACTTTCTTGAAGTCGACTGGTCTCATGTCAGTGTCTTCTTGTGAGTCAGTTTATGTCTTTGTATTGGAAGCTTTATTCCTTAAGTGCGTGAGGTTACACATTTCCCAACAAATTCTAGATATTTGGTGTTGACATATCATCGTCGCACATGTAATATTGTTTACCAGGTGTTACTATAATTTACACTACAGTATACTGAAATGCCCGATATGCAATACGGAAATGACGACACAGTGTTCATGCATATTTCGTTCAAGATAATTGAGTCCGAACTGTACTTTTTCCGGAGGTATGTAACGAAAATGGTCACTGATGAAGATGTGTGGAGCCACCTTAAGAAAGTTGTTTTCCAAGAACTGTTCAAATTACAGAAATATTGCATGAAAATTGTCAAAATTTTCTCAGACTTAACCATATTTACTATGAATAGAAGGTTGTTTATCTTCTAAAGTCGATTGCCTTTTTCTATTTCATGCTGGGGATGTTACTTTCATATGAAATTTCAGATGAGTCACATTGACAATCGACCAGCAATAAATTCATTAATTTATTTCACTATCAAGCAAACAAAATTAACATCTAACCCTGTAATTTTGGCCTGAAATATATTATTTATATGCAGAAAAACCTTGTATGAATATACAATGGAACCTTTTGTTCTGGGAAAAATAGTTGAAATGCTGATGGTTAATTCTATATATATATGATTATGACAAAAAAATGTCTCGCTTATTGGATAAAGTTCCTAAATATATCCATCACATATGATTATCTTGGAGCATGAGTCTGAACTATAATGTGTCATTGTACGTATACAGACATAATTGTCACATTAATGTGTCATTAACACAATACTGCTTTAAATAGTGCCGCTATAGCCGTATGTCCTAGGAGTGAAACACGACAGCGGGCTGGAATTCAGGGACTCTCCCCAACTAAACTATAAATGGCCGTTGGCTGTCATGATTATCAGCTGGTCAACAGAGATGTTTATGTGGTCGGGCATGTCTGACATGCTGTACTTTTTCAGTAAAGGGTATATTTATATATTTTATGATGGGCCATAATGATTTAATGTTGACCCTGTTTTATTGACTCACTATACAACATCCGTATATATATATATCCAGTCCCATTTAAAAGGGTTATAAACAAAAGTCCCATTCACATACTTGAGAGATGTTTATACATTCTATGTCACGTTATGTGGTGAATTTTTAATAGACGCAGGTATTCACCGAGATGTGTGTAGAATTTACGGGATGTGTGTAGAATTTTAGATTGGATTACGTAATCAAGGTAAAATCTCTATCTCCTTCGTGTTTGATTAACAAGATGTCCGGGGTCATTGAGTACAGTTGTTCTCGATTGATGTTTGCTCTCTGCTCCCTGGCAGTTATAAGTGACCCTTGACCCCTCCTCCTCCCCTTAGTTCCCTGCACCTATATATTTGAACACACACTATGTTTCCTGTGACAAAAGTATTGATGATACCCAATATTTTAACATATCGTACTAAATGACTCTTTGTTCGGTCATTTAAACAATGAAAGTGGGCATTTAAACATTGTTGGATTTGATGGAATAGTAATCCTTTTTATATCGACTCGAGTCACACCTTAAATTGAACCACCTATAATATACCTGTAGACTCGTCAGCAGAGTCAGGACAGGTAGATAGACGTCACATACAGGTATTGGTGACCATCTCTTCAATAATAGCCATTTAAGGCCTTAGTCATGACTCACCCTCTGGGAAAGCCGTATTTATTGTGTGCTTGGATGGAGGTGTACAATTGTAAATAAGCTGTGTGGAAAATTGGAGTATTTCCTAAATTGTACAAAGTGTACACATACGTCAGTGTGAATTTGTTGTCACAGTTTCCTGACTCACTGAGGATTCATAATATTTTCATCCGAATTACCTATTGTCAATAAAGAGTCACAGTTGGATGACTTTTATCCTTGTATTGATATATATTTGATCGGTTTCTGGAATAACTCATTTCTTCAACACTGATCACGGCACATCAGAGGTAAATACCCTGGTAGTTGTTTAGTCATCTGCTTGCTTTTCTCCAAATATACGTTTTACTGAAGACAATCTTATATATTCAATCTATGGGAATATGAGAGTTCAGTAAATGTTTATCATAAGGCTAAATAGTAAAAATGACTTTTTATGGAATTGGAAATGTCAGTTCTCTGGTGTAAATGTTGAGAAACAACTGGATTTTATGCCTATAACTGTTACATTTGGGAGTCAAGCTTGTGGTAAGTAGCACAAACAGCTGTATTTCCTATCCATCATTGACAGGTCACCTGTGAAATAGCCTGTGGTCATCCAGATATAGATATATATGTGTGGGCAGCAGGGGTCTGCTTGACCAGGATAAAATCTTTTTGGCATTTGATTATAAGTGTCTCATTATTCAGTCACTTTTCATCAGAATCTAAAAAAAATATCTTTTATGATTATTATTGAAAGATAGGGCCAGCAGAAATGAGTTAACTAATCCCAATTTACATTACAAGTTGACACAGTGGACAATAGTTTTCTATGTGTAATACTTATGGATGCCAACCATCTTTCACAGTGAATATTGGTACACAGCATCATGTAAAAATTACATGTGAAGGATGAAATTAACACTAAAACTTAAAAACTAAAAACATTAAATGTATCGTTTTCATTGACTTCTTACATACTGGTTTCATTTCTGTTAGGCATAAAAAGTAATCTGGTTCTTAGGCATATCTATCAAACAGTGTTTTTGACAAATGACAGACATGAAACATTTTTATTTTCATTAATTACTAAATTAAGCCAATGTGGATTTGATACTGTAAATTTATACTTGTTTCCTTTGTTTTTCAGTTACTTCGATCAATCTACCGACCACCGATGTGTAGACAGAAATAAGAAACATGCCATTTGGCCTACGTTTTAAAAGGACTAGGAGATATGAGGTTTCGTCCAAGAACGTGTTTGTGGTGGGAGTGTCCATGTTGGACAATTCATTCCTGGAATGTACGCTCAACTCGGACAGTACTGGACAGGAGTGTCTCGACAGCATCGCGCAACGCATCGAACTCGCCGAGGTAAAACCCTTCTTCTCGAGTATATTACATCATTACAGGCCGTACAGACCACAGTCATTTTATATCCGAATTTAGCAGAAATCTGACATGGTTCTAGGAATGTTTAACAGTCCATATGTCTGGAGGTCTGCAGATAATTTCTCTACATATGCACTGCTGATATTCAAAGATGTTGTAACCACATAAGACTTGACATAAATGGATTTCTGAGAAACAATGGTATTTTATAAACCATTGAAATTTGGACATTAGTCTTATTCTTAATGTTATTTTATAACCCTGGTGTTATGCTCTATTTATGTGATCAGATATATACTTTGGTACGATGAAGAAAATGTCAAGTGAACAAAATTTAACATTAAATTTCTAGGGTAAACATACGTTTCTTTCAAGTTGGGAAGTGCTTGTGAGGTTTTGCTGACGTATTTAATTTGTAAACTGATAACTGTATTAACCATAAATTAATATATTTTGTTACTAATAATGTTAATGTGCCATTCATAGTTTTGAAACTTGACAGAACTTTGAAATTCCTTCATTTTAAGATATGAGTTAATCAGCACAGAATTCTAGGATATTGAATATTTTTTCATGAGTGGTAGCTATATATACGACGGTCTTATTTCAGTTGTATGTAATAAAAATATATCTCAAGACTAACAATACACTAAAAACATGTAGTAGACTAACCAGGCTCCTTCGAATATCTCTGCCATCAGTATATTTATGGTTATTTCCTTGCAAGGCATCAAATGCCTGGTAAGCTTAACAGCAGAGAGTCCAATTTGTCATGATTTAAAAATTGAATTTAAATGAAATATAAAATAGTCATCTACAACTTTTGGAAGTTTTTGAGACATATTTGAATTTTTGAAACTTTTATTAATGAAGTTAAGGTTAAGCTGTGAGATTTATTACAAGGCTCATTTGTCTTGTATGATGTACATACATAATGCTGAGTCTGAATCTGTGATAAATGAGTGGTCACTCATGACCAGTGGTCAGAAAATAATGAGTCTACATACGAGACTACCTATGTAACTAGCTATGTAGCTAGCTACGAATCTAATTCACTGTTTTCCATTACGTTGTGTGGAAAATCCTTTAAATGTAATAAGTATATAACCGCTCACAGCTGAAAATTGCCTGGTTCTAAAATTTCTGGTAACGTGTATCATGTTTCATTAACATATTAACATAACCCCAGGCTGGGCAAATGTTTCGGATAATTTGTGTACAGTCTTTCCTACTTAAAAACGGGCAGATTATAGGAATTCCTGGTAAACAACATCATATAAGTATAGCACTTCAAGGTCAACCAGAGATATCCAGTAAAATAGGCAGTTAGAATAAAATTCAAGTTTAACCATGTAACAGTGTATAATTTTTGTGAAATTTTACTACACATTCCACTTTATTTTTACAATTTTTAATTACAAAAACTTAATTTAAACCATCAGGAAAATTCTGTCAAGTTTTTTTCAACTATGGAATTTAGGGACAAAAATTGAAAAGTTCACACTTTAATGACAGATGCAAACTTGTTCTGGTAAGTGAAGTGGTAAGACTAAGTACTAAGTTATTACATTCCAGAGAATAAGTGTTGGATAGTCGACCTATTGAAAAATCTTCAATGATGAATTTGATGGAAAATTAATGAAATCAGATTCAGTAAACATCTGGAATGGGAGACTTATTATTAATGATCATGAGATTCAGTTTGTACTGTAAACTATATATCTAGACGTGGATCCATATTCTTGACATTAATGATGATAAGTGCATGTGTACTAGCTATTTACTGATTTTGTAATACCTGATATTAACTATTGTCATTTCTTGTTCAGTGTCCCAGTTAGTCAGCAAATATCAACAGTTTTTATAAGAAACCAATTGTTGGTAGGTGAATCATGGTTTAAGTAGAAACAGGTTTTACTACGCTGTCAAATAAATCTATGAACTTCTGTCAGGGACGTGGTGTATGGTGGTGGAGAGGACTTTTGTTAGTGGTGGACTAAATAGTGTCAATGGCTCCCTAGTTTATTGTGTCCTAGATAGATGAAGTGACTGCTAGTTTCAACAATTACTGTAACTCCAGTTTTTCTGTCCACTCATGTGTAAAGACACGCATACAATGTACCAGTTGCTGTCAGACGATTAGTAAAATTTGTCACAGATATATTGATACATTTTGTAAATGATTTCACAGATCACCAGCTCAGGGTTATTTTACTGTTGCAAGAGGATATGTCTAAAGTCCTATGTTCCAACACAACACAAACATGGGATGCCCTGTGAAAATCGGGGAGTCAGTCTGTTCTGTCCTCCATACGGTTGTTTCTGGGGGTTATCTTGCAATTAAGAAATACCAAATTTATGACATTTTTATACGGTGATACACTGATTCTGTATATAGATGTGAAAAAGTAGATTTAACCAACTCCTAATTAGGTCAGAGTCACTGTTACATAATGTAGTACAGGAGGATATATGTACTGCCAACATTTCACTGTAATGCCATTTCTGACTTCAGTCAGGGTTCCTCGGGAGGGTTTAGTGGTACTTGTCTTATATAAATAATGCCACATTACCCAAATAAAAAAAATTCAAGATGGCCACTGTCTTGCTTCTGATTGGCTGCAGCATAAATGGCTACAAGTTTAAAGTGATGATTTTTTAAGACGGACATTATACTATTTCTTTTTAATGGACTTCAGGATTGTCAATTGTAGGGTGTCATACTGTATTATCATGATCATGACTAACAGGAAACAAATACTTGTGTAAGATAACAAAGAAGGATATTTATAGTTGATAAAGTACCGTATTCGTTGTATCAACTCCCCATTCTCTTTTGAGAGTACATTTTTTTCATTCATGGTGATTGGTAAACATACTTTTCTTACCTCATTATCCCAAAGCATCAAAATATATCACACATAACAAATCACACAAAACGTAATGAGTATAGTGGTAAAAATCACTCAGGGTGTTTAGTGTGGTGGATTATAAGATACCCATGGCCAATCTATAACAATCTGTGCTGACTCAACCATTTACAAGGGATCACAACAGAAAATGCAGCGAGCAGACAAAGTCAGATTAAGAACAGTTTTATTTATAGCGGCACTAAGACATGATAATCTTCCCTGAGGCTTAATAACAACATTTTGTTTATCAGTAGGTCAAAATATTTGTACTATATAAACAAAGACATTGTTGTCTTATACTGTGATGTATTTTGTCTGTCAATCATTTGGTCTATTTCTGGCTCTAGTTTATTTACAATTTGTACATAAGGAAGGCTGCTACCACATGTGCTGAATATTATCTCCAGAAATGATGCCATAGGCATTATACACAGATAAAGGTGTTATGTCCTTGTTTAGGTATTTATACACCTGTTGACTCATTCTTTATTAATAGCAAATTTTATATAGAAATCTTTGTCAATATATGATAGGTTCCATTGTACATATCAAAGCCATGGTTTTGGTAAGATGGATTGATAATTATAAATCACAGATGAGGGATCTGAGGGCTTCCTTTGGGGTCACTGAGGGGGTAAGCCGCTGTGGCAGAGAAAAAAAGAAGACTTCAGTTTTCTGAAGGTTCTTTCGCTGGCTAATCTTGAGTTCAGAAATAAGAAATAAGAAGGGAATATTAATCAGAAAATTCATTAACAAGTTTTGCATCTTTTAATGATTATCATGAGATGAAGATGAAATGAAAGCCAATTCCTATTTTTGAAAAAAATGAGGTTTGATATTCTGTCTTCTCAGAAACTCCTTGCTGTGTGCATTGGTACATTGTAGATGTGTTCATGTATATATACATTGGTGTTAATTTTTAGATTGAAGGTTGTCAAGTATAAAGTAAAGAGCAATGTTTTCATGTTCTAATAATTTACATGGAACTTTGTTTCAGGCGTGAAATATTTCTAAATATTGCTTGTTAGCTTTTGATGTATAAATATACATGTATTTCTAAATGGTGAATTGTTCATTGTAGACTCAATATTTCGGCCTGCGCTATGTAACCAAGAAACTCCAGTTCCACTGGGTTGACCTGACCAAGCCCCTGAAGAAACAGATAGACAAGAATGCCCAGGCAGCGACAGCACCCCGCCTCTACTTTGGTGTGATGTTCTACATCCCGGGGGCTCACAGGATCACCGACGATGCAGCCAGGTCAGTCTACACGCACCATCTCAGTATTTATCTATTACTGATTTTATCAACAATGAAATTCCTTTTCGGATGAAATAAATGAAAGGAATCTCTGTATTTTCATGTTTAATAATTCAAACTGTACCTGAATGTTTTATCTGTGAACAGGTATATATAGGTATTTGAAATTGCAATTGAGAGGATTCTATTTCAGTATTTATACTAATTATCAATGGAATTTATAATCACAGAAAATTTAAATTTACGAATTCTTCTTCTTTTAAATTAACTGGTAAATTTATCTTTTGGGAAAATAAAGTGGCTCACAGTGTCTAAATGACACCCTTCAATGTAGTTGATATATCTAAGAGAAATAACCTCATCGTTAACCCGTCCTGTCAGTTGATGGCAGATCTGGAACATGTGTCAGCATACAGTAAAACCTTGTTATAATGCCACCATTTGTCAAGAGAATGTTTGGCGTTATATAGAGGTTTGGTGATAAATTGAGGGAAAGTTATAAATTAATTCTGGAGAAAAACAGAAAAAAAGGCCCTTGAAATATGTTGGCGGTAAGCGAGATGGCAGAAGAAACGAGGGGCATTATATTGAGGTTGATGGTATATGTTTGCATTCTTGATTATTGTTACGGTAGTAGTGTACTTAAAACATATCTATTTTAGTTGCAATCTTATTTTAGCACTTTCCACACTTTAAATATGGAGGCAAATGATGACAATACTAATTGAAGTTTCTGTAAATGTTTTTCATGGCATATATTGTTAGTGTCCAAGTCATGATTGCTTCAATCTGTTAGAATTCGCATAATGTTCTAAAATTTGAGTGGACTTGGTAAGTTTATTTACAGTACATGCTACTCTGAACATTAAGTGCTACAGCCGTTGGTAATTTTATCACTTATGGACATCCACTTTCCTCTTGAAATCATTTCGTCAAACTTTGATTGTCTTCTACAGATATAACTACTTCCTGCAGCTGAAGATGGACATTGTGGAGGGGCGTATACCGATCGTCTTGGACCAGGTGGTTCGGCTAGCGGCCTTCTGTCTGCAAGGTAAAACAGTGGGGGTACAAACCTTCTAATTACAGTACATATAGGTTTTGTACTGTTTAGTTGACATTAATATGGCTCACATTTTTGGCTGTCTAAAGTTTGGGTGTTGCAGTTTAAAGGGGATAAAAGACAGTATCCTCATGGAACTGGTGAAATTCTGTTTCTAAACAAAATATCAGTTTACTAGAAATGATAAAAATTAGCGAAAATATCCGTTTACATTAAGTAATTCAACCACGGACTTATATAACAAATTATAACGGATAATCTAATTCCGTGATTCAACCCTCTCAAATTTCCATTGAACCATTCCATCAATACTCATTGAAACCAACATAATAATGTGTGTCTCTACCATTCAGCGGAGTTTGGTGACCACGATTACGACAAGAACGCCCAGGACTACTTCAAGGATAACAACCTGTTCCCTAAGACAATGTGTAAGGACGACACAGTCATGGCCGAGATGATGAACGAGACTCTGAGCGGCTACATCAGTCTCCAGGGCGTGCATCCCTTCAAGGCGGAAATGCAGTATATCAAGGAGATACAGATGATGGACGGATACGGCATGGAGTACTACACAGCCAAGGTAAAGGTCGTGAACAAGGGTCGTATAAGGGTCATAAATGTGATTAAGGTTACTGAAGGTCGTTCGTATAATTGTTTTAAATCTGTACAAATTATGTAATTGTTTATAAAGGAAAAAGATTAAAAGGACTTTCTGTGAATTAAATTGAATTAACAATAATTTATCACTTTTTTCTCTCTGTACACAGGATGAGAAAGGAAAAGAGCTCTACCTGGGAACGTCCTACCTGGGAATTTTTGCTCGTTACCTGGATGCTCAACCTGCCATATTCTTCAGGTAAATATACTTACCTGGTACATACTCTTCTGTGTACGGCCTCTTTGTCCACCCACCATGTGTTTACTATCCAGTCAACATATTTACCATTTTGTTTTCAATAGTGTTCCAGTAATCCAAATGTACTTCGCAAACCTGTCACTTTCATCTGTAAAAAAAAGGGGGTCTTTATTAACAAGGGTTGAACATTTACCATGTTAGATATGATTCGATGACTGGATGTATGCTGTAATAAAATTTATCCATTTGTTATATAATTTCTTATATAAACTTCAAGTTCTAAACCATTGTTTTACAGTAATGTCAAAATTGATGCAAAACAAATATGTCACTGTTAGTTATGTTTGGTGGTATCTCCAATGCCAGGGCTTCAGATCTGTCAAAGTAGTGAAGTTATGATTTTGGGAGGAAAGGAGGTTTAGAAAATGGTTAAATTTGTGATGAGATGTAAAATATTACTGGTAGGGTGCATGCATTGATGTATTTAACCCTTTCACCACTGTAGACCACAATGTACTCATCCATATCAATGCATGGTAGAGTCTATTAAAGTTACATAGGGATGAAAGGTTTAAAGCAACAATGGACAATCAGCTTGCTCAATTTCTCATGTCTTTGTCTTAATTTCAGGTGGTCAGAAATTGCTCGTTTGACCCAGAGTAAGAAAACTGTAGAGGTTGACACGTCCAAGTCCTCCTGTCAATATCACATGGTATGTAATAACTATGTCAGCCTTTATCACCAAGCATTGTT
The DNA here is from genome assembly GCF_002113885.1 of Mizuhopecten yessoensis. Lineage (NCBI taxonomy): Eukaryota > Metazoa > Mollusca > Bivalvia > Pectinida > Pectinidae > Mizuhopecten > Mizuhopecten yessoensis. The sequence continues at coordinate 739,572 of NW_018408743.1, read as the reverse complement.
TTCAATTTTTCACTGATCGCAATGTTCATGTCTCAAGAATTGTACAGACTAGTTTGGGAAAAGAACTAAATTTTTAAAAATTTGAATTTTCGAATTTGCCATAAAAAATACCAAAACAGTAATATTGTCAAATATGTTTTTCACTGCAATGTCTTATTATCTTTTAACACTAGTTAGCCCCAGGTTGAGTTGACATATTAACTGTACTTAACTGACTGATAGCTATATAATAATTTTGTTTTCTGGTCTTAAATTTGATTTTATGCTCGATGATAAAAGTCAGAAAAAAAGGCAAATGTGTAACATTTTACAATAACTATGTTTCACTGTATTTTTGTAGGACCTAGAGAATGTTTTAAGTTTTCAACGTATTCTGAATTTCATTATAGGAAGATTCCGAGACAGCTAAGTACTTCCGAAGGTTGGGTTCCTTACAACAGAAATTCTATAGGGCTAACAAGGGTACCCCGAGGTATGTGTCACTTTATCATAGTGCAAGCTTCTGATTTGTCAGTATAGGTCACATGTTGAATTGATATTTTACGGTTTCACCTGCACTTATTTTACTTTCGCCATATCAGCTGTTGTGTATGACATCACCGATGATAGAATGCTCTAGTGAACTTCAACACACATATTCAATTTTCACGTTTACATGTGATGTATACATTAGCTACACCTATACAGTAATGTCTTATGAAAAAATGATTTTCGTAATGCATCTTCAGTGAATTATAATATAGATATGTATTTATCACATACATGTAGATATTGACCTCTGGCATGTATTCATAAATATCCGCATTCACTTATATCTTGTTTAATTACACAGTTGACCATGATCTGTGAAAACATGTTTTCCAGCTCTAGAAAATCTTTCAAAAACTTAAAAAGAATTTGTCATTTTCATTAATTGGAAAATTTGTAATTTCTTCAGATTTTGTATTTTGGAAACAAAAACATTCTGCCAAAATAGATTGCTGTGTCATTGTATGACATACCTGATACTGAATCACAGTATGTGTATACCCTCCACTAATGTCAATACACACTTCTACATACTGTGATTCAGTATGTAGAAGTGGGTATTGACATTAGTGGAGGGGATACATACTGTGATTCAGTATGTAGAAGGGTGTATTGACATTAGTGGAGGGGATACAAATACTGTGATTCAGTATGTAGAAGTGTGGATTGACATTAGTGGAGGGTATACACTTACTGTGATTCAGTATCTAGAAGTGTGTATTGACATTAGTGGAGGGAATACACATACTGTGATTCACAATCAGGTATGTCATACAATGACACAACAATCTATTTTGGCAGAATGTTTTTGTTTCCAAAATACAAAATCTGAAGAAATTACAAATTTTCCAATTAATGAAAATGACAAATTCTTTTTAAGTTTTTGAAAGATTTTCTAGAGCTGGAAAACATGTTTTCACAGATCATGGTCAACTGTGTAATTAAACAAGATATAAGTGAATGCATCTTCAGTGAATTATAATATAGATATGTATTTATCACATACATGTAGATATTGACCTCTGGCATGTATTCATAAATATCCGCATTCACTTATATCTTGTTTAATTACACAGTTGACCATGATCTGTGAAAACATGTTTTCCAGCTCTAGAAAATCTTTCAAAAACTTAAAAAGAATTTGTCATTTTCATTAATTGGAAAATTTGTAATTTCTTCAGATTTTGTATTTTGGAAACAAAAACATTCTGCCAAAATAGATTGCTGTGTCATTGTATGACATACCTGATACTGAATCACAGGATGTGTATACCCTCCACTAATGTCAATCCACACTTCTACATACTGAATCACAGAATGTGTACCCTCCACTAATGTCAATACACACTTCCACATACTGAATCACAGTATGTGTATGCCCTCCACTAATGTCAATACACACTTCCACATACTGAATCACAGTATGTGTATCCCCTCCACTAATGTCAATACCCACTTCTACATACTGAATCACAGTATTTGTATCCCCTCCACTAATGTCAATACACACCTCTACATACTGAATCACAGTATGTGTACCCTCCACTAATGTCAATACACACTTCTACATACTGATGTGTTACATTTCACGAAAAGTAGATGTAAAGAAAGAAAAGTGTAGAATCTTCAGGAAAAGATGGCCATTATGATACCCTTAGCATAGCTGTATTGGGTAATCTCCACAGGTACAGGGGTTGAAATCTGACCTCATCAGAAATGTTGTGTTAGTTTACAAACCATCATTAGGTATTCTGCTAAAATGGTATATGTGAATTGTGTGCGAACGAAGAATGTCTGGAGAAAAAATCATTTAGGCATGCTTAATAATTCAAGTGAAATTTCAGTGTAGATTTAGGCACAAAATTGTTGGTATTTTCTTCTATTGTGCTCATCTTAAAAGTTCTTTATTGATTGTGATGTTTGTACCTGGACAGTAATCTGATACAATTTTTGATCGTCTTTTCCTGAAGGTACTACATTTGTATTAGAAATCTAAAGTTAGTTGAACATTTTATGTATAGATAGTTGTATAGGATTGCCCACAATTTTGAATGTTGTCAGTCAGTTTCATTCATTACCTGTGTACCCTGTTTTGTATATATATATGTACATGCATGTGTTACGCATGAGTCATACTCCAATCGTACTGACTGGTGTGATGTTTATTTATTTGTATATTTTGTATCAATATTTACACTGGCATTACTGGTCATCCTACACGTGGCATTTACAGAACGGACAAATAATACAGTGATTACATAACAAGGGTGGGAGTGGAGGTATAGGGTGGAGCTCATTTAAAATCCTCTCGTAATCAAATTAGGTCACGGTTAAAAATAGATTTCATGAGGAATGGATATAGTGATAGTGTATTTTTAGGAAAAATTGTTCATATGGAAAAAATAATAAAAGGTGAAATATAATTATACAGACTAAGAGTCACTTCTCTTAAAATGTTTTGCCCCTATCTGAAAAAAAAAAGATCTCTGATGGTTCACTCAGACGTAACTTTTAAAGGCAGCTAAAGATTTTTTTAAATCGTCTATTCTTATTAAACTAAGCTGAAAGCTGATGTAGAATGTGAAGTGGTACCAATACTTTCCACTGTGATTACCTGACGTTTTAAGTGTAATCCCCTTACACTGATGATACTGAAAAGTGTGTCATTACACACATTTACATGCCAATTCACCCGAAGAATCTGTCACAAATTCTTGAATATTTATTCGGAAATAATTAAATGGAGGCCATGTTCTTTTTGCTAATTTAAGTCTTCATGAATGAAATGAACTTTTGAAAAAATAAGTTATAGAAGTGATAAAAAGATTTTTTTATGGATTTTCAGGAGTTATGTTATAAATAATAACAATATATAACAGATTGTGTAATTTAAAGTAAATCTGACAATTTCACCTGTGTCTTACCTGTTCACTTGTGTGTGATGCGTACTGGCCACGCCTCCTGATGTCATGCGATAGTTTTATGTTGTCCCCACACACATTGTTCGACCTGATGTTGACATCGGTCCGTGACCACACCCCCTGATGTCATGTGATAGTTTTATGTTATCCCCACACACATTGTTCGACCTGATGTTGACATCGGTCCGTGACCACACCCCCTCGTCTGATGCATGTTTTCCATTGCAGCTCGAGTATGGTAGATGTGAATGAGTTCCCCGAGTCTGATGGCAATGTCATGTTGTAAGCATTATCCTTAATATGTAGTTACTAACCTACTCACTCCTTTCTACCTGTGATAACATCTGGGCCTAGTCTACAGCCTGGAGGTAAAATGAATATTTGTTCTGACTTTGTGGGGAGAAAATTCAGTTGCCTGTTAAGTTTGCTCAAAGTAAGCTTTTTCTTTAATATGCATTTTTGATATTCTTTCAGTTTCATTTTGAATGATAAATTGTATATGAAGTCCATATTTCTTCATTTCAATTTCAATTTAATTAAGATGTATCCAGATTTTCCATGACATTACAAAATTAACCTCTTGTGTTAAGAAAATCCCAATTAGGTAATTGTTTAAATAAAAAAAAATAAAGTAAAGATTTTTCTTGTTTTTGAAAATATTTTGCATGGAAATTTTAATATCTGTTCATCACTTAGAACAATAATTATATTTAGTGAACACCTTCAAAATGATGAAATAATATACACAAAGTATTGTCAAAAATGCAGAAATAATATACACAAATGTATTGACAAAATGCAATGAGCAAAAATGAGAAAGGTTGGCATATATCTGGCCATGGTCTTACCACAGGTATTATATAGCACTCGGCGCCACTTCATATTCTCTATCTACTATATAGTATCTTAGTTACTTACTTACTACCTAACATGTGCATACTAAACACCAATAAAAACAGTTGCATCAGTCCAACATCTTTACTGTCAGCTTTCTGAATTAAATCTCTCAGTCTTCTGTGTAAAGTCAGCTGTCTGAGTTAAATCTTTATCTTCTGTGTAAAGTCAGCTGTCTGAATTGAGTCTAAGTCTTCCGTGTAAATTCAGCTGTCTGAATTGAGTCTAAGTCTTCTGTGTAAAGTCAGCTGTCTGAGTTAAATATTAGTCTTCTGTGTAAAGTCAACTGTCTGAGTTAAATCTTTGTCTTCTGTGTAAAGTCAGCTGTCTGAATTGAGTCTTAAGTCTTCTATGTAAAGTCAGCTGTCTGGAATAAATCTCTCAGTCTTCTGTGTAAAGTCAGCTGTCTGAATTTAGTCTAAGTCTTCTGTGTAAAGTCAGCTGTCTGAATAGAGTCTAAGTCTTCTATGTTAAGTCAGCCGTCTGGAATAAATCTTAGTCTATTGCGTTAAGTCAGCAGTCTGAATTGAATCTAAGTTTTCTGTGTAATTTCAGATGTCTGAATTGAATCTAAAAAAAATAATCTGTAAAGTCAGCTGTCTGGATTAAATCTTTGTCTTTTGGGTAAAGTCAGCTGTCTGAGTTAAATCATAGTCTTCTGTGTAAAGTCAGCTGTCTGAGTTAAATCTTAGTCTCTTAAGTCATCCTGGTGCAAACTGCTGTCGGTGTTGAACCTCTCTTTTTTTCTACATTATTACGTAATATTTGAGCATTGTTTGAACTTTTGCATAAATAAATTGAGCATGCTTAAGATTTTCAATATATGCATGATGTGGAAGCATGACAGTTATAATTAACAGATGAATTAATTAAGGGCATGTATATATGGTTGATTACTGTAAAATAATAAGTTCAAACTTCATTATCAGGTTAATGACATGCATGAACCTAGGCTTTGATACAGCAGCTTAGGCCCACAAAACATCTTTGTTCCTGCTTCTCTGACCAACCCTAAAGCATATATATACATGTACCACATTTTATGCTGTTTGGTTTTCTTAATTTTTAAAGGCAAACTATGCTTATATGGCATAAAGTTGATGTGAATATTGGTTCATACACACATACAATTAAATAGATTAAGGATCAAAATCAGAAACTTGAAAGCAGAAACACAAATATTTTGGTGGGCCTTATGGGAACTTTTTGCCTGAACTTGCATGAGGAATTTTGAATTCATCTTAACTTTGAATTTTCATTTTTTTTATGGGTTTTATGTGTGAAATAGTGACAAATGTATTAAATTTCATACATTCTAAATTAAATTTCTTTCTTGGTGTAAAATTTCTTTTTGATTATGATGACATACAATGATATTTCATAAATACCCTCAGTATAAGAGAAGCTGTGATTTTTCCCTTTCTTACACTACAAAGATTAAAGAAAAATCTGTTTCAGCAGGATCCCTTGTCAGTTCATGGCTTTGGCAAAAATAAAATAGATAGAAATCTTTTCCCTTTTGCAGTACTTAATTCCACACATTAATGTAATAAGTTTTCCTTCCTGGTGATGAATAACAGTTCTGATGATAAAACATGTCCTTATTTGGATTTCCATTAGAATCGATGAATATATTATAACAATTAGACACAAATGACTGTTCTTTTACTGCTGTTTTTTTTTCTAAATTGAAGAAGCTACTTTAGATAAATATGAATTCATTTATTTGTAATCTTTATACTCGTTACATTATACAAAGGATCAGGTAGTTCAAAATTATTACGATAGCCAAAGAATAAATTTTTGGGCAACTGTGATCATCTCGAAACGATTGTCCCTGCAAAATGAACATGTATCATCTTGTAAATTTTCTGAGTGTGGGTTGTATTTCTGATCATGAATAAAATCTTAAATAAACATGAGATCTTTGTCGCTTGTAAGAAGACTTTTGTCTTGGTTTAAATGGCTTATAAATTCAAGTTTCCTTCTCTTCACAGGGATTTACAACAAAGCATGCCGACCCCGGCTGATTTCTCAGACCAACTGGTAAGTCATCAGGGCGTTAGAAATCTTCAGTTTTGAAAAACAAACACTGGTATTTGGGGTAAGAGTAATATTAGGTTGCAGTAGGAGTAACCATTTTGACGGAAGTGTTGCACTATGATTTCTTCTTTCAAATATATGTAAAGAAAAAAAGCAGAAGATTTGCATAATTTGCACACCCAGCACAAAAACGATTTTGAGAAAAATATTTGTTTGTAAGGCCAATATACTTAACATAAAGGGCCTGGATTAAATGCATCCAATTTATAATAAAATTTCTCTGTAAAACCTTTTTTATTAATCATGTTAATTGAATGAAATTCTGTACAAAGAAAAGCTAATGATGATGTTTTTGTAACACAGACCCAGTCACAGACCTCGTTGACGTACTCGCAACATTCCCATCAGTCACAGCAGTCCCAGGACACTCGCTTCGAGCAAGGTAAGTGTACATCCACATCAGGTCGCAAAATCTCCATTTTCAGTGTCCGGTTGATATTTTGCATTCGATTTGCTTGTGTGCTGTAAATTTGATATTTGTCATGTCAGTGTGATCATTGGACAAGCCACTCTGTCAATGTGAGCAACTCTGGTGAGACTGGGGTAAAACAAAATATTTTCAAACCAATGATTATTCAGGGAAATAGCTGAAAGTCGTTGCACTGTTACAATGTTCAAGCAATAATAAGGTCAGTAGGTATGTCTATTTGACTCTGATGAATACTTCATATTTCATGTGTCGTTACAGTTTTTACTTTGATTGTTTTCCAGAGTTGTCCCAGTCGACGGCCTCAGAGGACTACTACCGCCAGTCTCAACAGTCCCTGGAGACTACAGGCAGTCATGAGTTACCACAACAACAACAACCGCACGTGTTTCCTGACGGAGGCGTCATGATGAACGGTCGCATGTATAGTCCCATAATGCAACACCAGCCTTTGCATCCACCACAAACGCCCCCACAGCCACCCCGCATGGACCCGTCCTATGCCAGCAGGGCAGCGGCACTTCCCGCGTACCGACCAAGTCCATCCTACGATACAGTGATGAGACAGAGAGTCAACCAGCCGCAGCAAATACAGAACAACACACAGATGTACGGACAACAGCAACAGGGGGAGACAATTTCGTACTCCAGTCAGCAAGGAGAGACAATTTCATACACTGGTCAACAAGGGGAGACCATTTCATACACTGGCCAACCAGGGGAGACCATTTCATATACTGGCCAACAAGGGGAGACAATTTCATATACCGGCCAACAAGGGGAGACAATGCAATTCTCCGGTCAGCCCAGCGAGGGTTTACAATATACTGGACAACAAGGTGATGGGATGTCTTTCCCCCATCAACACGTAACGTCTGAAATGTCTCAGTATGGTCCTCCAGAAAACGATTATGTCAATAGTACAACAATCCAAAACTACAGCAATAGCACTATGTATGCCAATGTGTTTCAAGAGGAGAAGGCCAACTACCTCCAGCAGTACCGACCAGAGAGTAATCTCATTATGCAGACTACATACAGCACACCGGAGCTCAACTCCCAGGGGCAGCTGCCCCAGTATAGTACAGACAATGGGTTGAATGAGCCCCTTCCCTTTCAGTACAAACCTCCTCCTCCATACCCCAGGGCCAGTAGTAGTAGTCCAGATCTGGCTGTGCAGACCAGCCGTGCCAACAACATTGGTGATAGTCCTGATTTAGTGTCACGGAAGAATTTGGGTATGTCTGCTCTGGCACTCCAGTCGAATCTTGATAAAAGTGTGGAAAATTTGGCCGATGTTGTTCCAAAGCAAGGTCAAAATGTTGTGATGGATCCAACCAGACTGGACACTACAACTCAGATAGCCATCGATCAGGTTGAGCTGAACGAGGGGTCCAGCCCCGTGGACAATGATGACGCTTCCAGTGACCACTCAGGCGCGACATTCCACGCCCGTGATACGGACAGTGAAGTAGAGGATGGTGGGGGGGACAGGACTTTAAAGCGAGAAGGCAGTAAGTCACAAATACAGATAAAATATGTGGCCCCAAGTAAAGCTCCCCCGCCCTCAACATCCAAGGAAGTGGTCACACGGAGGGAAAGTTTTCGAAGGATGATGATTGCTCGGACCACTGGTCAACTCAATCCCCCTGCCCTATGTGGTGAGGAACAGGCGGGGGCATCAGGGGCTATCGGATCAAATGTTAAATCAGAAAATGACGTTATTCCTGAGCAGGCAGACATTGATCTTGATGCATTGAAATTAGAAAAGGCTAAAGTTGATAGAAATTTGTCATTCCAATCAAAGTTAGAAAGAAAGACTTCCATCCAATCGAGTTTAGAGAGAAATAGACTCAGCCAAACGAAAGGCCAGTCAACGTTAGAAAGAAAATCTTCCAGCCAATCGAAAGGCCAGTCAACATTAGAAAGAAAATCCTCTAGCCAATCGAAAGGCCAGTCAACGCTAGAGAGAAAAGCATCCAACCAATCGAAAGGTCAGTCAACATTAGAAAGAAAATCATCCAATCAATCAAAATTGCAATCAACTTTAGAAAGGAAAGCATCTAACCAGTCGAAAGTTGAAAGGACTTCTTCCATACAATCTCATTCGAGTAGTGTGTCTGGTGGTAGTTCAGTGTCAATGACTGAGAGGAGCTCCCCTGGTGGAGATCCTGACTCCTTCCTAAGCTTGAGCTTCGTACCCCCGGTGGGCAATTACATGAGGGAAGAGACAGTGAAAAAGATAAAGGAACTAACGGAGAGAGAAGAGGAATTCAATAAGGACTACCTCAGTGATTCTGACCCAGAGGAGGTAAGTGTGCCTTGCAAAAATCGGGAAATGTTTTGAAGAAAATTGTATTGTGCGAAAATTTAAATCAGATCCGATGAAACGATCTGTCATTCTTAATGGATCTATTGACTGAAAATATGAAAAAAAAAATATTGTAAGTTATTCATGATACTTTTTTTACCAATATTTTCATTTGAATTGATGCATGCTTGTTTATGTCGAAACACTTTCAACCACGAATCTACCGGTAGTATAAAATCATAATGCAAAAAACTTTTTAGAAAGACATTTTTATGTCGTATCCTTTGGCAATCTTTTGTAAACATTTCACGTCCATATTTACAGGAGGGAATTAAACGACGCATTGGTCCACTAAAGATGGCCGCTCTCAATGGTCTGACATTGTCACGGCCAATGGTGCTAGCCCTGATGAACGATGAGAGCAGAGCTCCGAAGGACGAACGGGTATGATGAACTGCCCTGCCCAAGACATGATTATTGTCCTGTAATACTGAATGAAATATTTACCCTAGACTTGAGATTGCTAAATTAGCCATCTGTTTATACTAGAATATATGAGGACATTCTTTTTTAAGCTGTCCAAGATTTCGAATTAAAAATGCTCCAAACTACATCTTGTAATTATAAATAAACAGGAAATCTTTTTTTTAAAGTACTGTGAATGTACATTTTTACCAGTAGTCTTATTTAAGTCACTTTTGATGCTTTAGCTACTGTACTAAATGATGTGGTAATCAGTATGATAACAGTGTATTGTGTAATTTCCTTATCATTTCAAGCAAATTGAAGTGAGAAGCATTACCGAGCACTTGAATTTCGGCACAATTTGGACAAAATGTAGCTTTACCTATGTTTGGATATGGCATGAAGTGGTGAATATATACTTATCTAAAATCAATGTGGTTCTTCTTTTCAGAGGAAGCTACTAGAAACAAAACTGTCAGAGAATCTCGTATTTAAAGAATTTGAAGAAATTCCCAAAAAGGTGCCATCTATGGAATGTCAAAGTGCTAAACTCACCGAAAATGAATCTCGTAATCGTTTCCGCGATGTGCTCCCCTACGACAGCACCAGGGTGAAAATCAGTCCCAGGAAAGACAACCCATCCGGATATATAAACGCATCACATGTAAAGGTATGGCATCCCCGTCTAGCTGGTGTACGAATGAAAACTAGACTGGTTTTTGCAAAAAACGTTACTCATGATTTTTGTATGATTACATCACACAATCAGCCAAAAATCTTTCAGAAAATATCATCAATGGTAATAAAATGGTCAAATTCTATGCACATAGTTGTATGAAATTTGTTGATTTATTCCAACCTTTGACCTCATTTAATCCTGCCTGGCCTTGTTTACAGGTCTATCGATCTTTACTGTAGGAGTTTTGTTATGTCATTTCAATATATTTAATATTTGTTTATTTCATTTTGTTACTTTATAAATGATTGACCTTTGTTGACCTTTATGACCTTGTTTGACCTTGTTGCAGCTGCCAGTAGATGACCGAGTGTGGTGGTATATAGCTACACAGGCGCCCATGTCAAACACGGCCGTTGACTTTTGGCAGATGGTCTGGGAACAGGAAGTGGATGTGATCGCCATGCTTACTGCCGTTGTGGTATGTTCTTGTTTGTTATTATTGAAATATGTTCATTATGGCAAGCATCTCGCTGAAAAATGTTCATTGTGACTATGGTCATATTTTTCTGAAAAATGGTCCTAGTGGTTGATATTTCAGGATATGACTTGGAGGTATAACATTTCAGATATAAAGTGTGTGCTTATTGCATGTAGACTTATGGACTTGTTAAAAATATAAAATATACCAACCTCTAGGAGTAACTAACGGACAAAACCTGAATCTATTTTCACTATGATCTGCTTCCAGGAGCTGGGAAAGAGGAAGTGCTATGAGTACTGGCCCCAGGAGATTGGACCGGAACACAAGATCATCTTTGGCCAGGTAGGTGGTAGGCTTTTTAGGGAAGCATATGTCATTTGTTTGTAAACACTAGGCATTTCCTGACTAGCCCAGTGCATAACTGTGTGATATGTACTAATAAATCTGTATGTAAGAAGGGGCTTCATGGTCAACCACTTTGATATAATTCCAAATTGTGTTTTAGTGCCTGTTACAATAACATTGATTGGCTCAAAATTCTAAACTTACATATGATCTGCAAAAGTCGGTGTTATTTGCTATTGGAATGAAAATTGGGACGTTTTTTGTAGAACTCCATTGGTATTTTCAGATCACAGTTTTCAGTGTTTTTTTTATTGAATTGGTGGAATTGGGATAGGAATGATAGATATTGCAACGAGAATTTCCCTATTTAACTCTATATCAAGTCGAATGGCCTTCATTATGCTATAGCTACTCATGCAGTAAGAAGCTAGATTCCCCCTTTGTACTCTCCTGATGATTGAATACAATTGATATCAAATCATACACAAAATTATTATCTACACACATCAGTTCAAACATATATATGTTGTGTTCCTCTTTGAGATGACCCTTTTGGTTGTATTACAGTTTGAGATGACCCTATACTTGTTTTACAGTTTGGGATGACCCTGTACTTTGTTTAAAGTTTGAGATGACCCTGTACTTTGTTTTACAGTTTGAGATGACCCTGTACTTTGTTTTACAGTTTGAGATGACCCTGTACTTTGTTTTACAGTTTGAGATGACCCTGTACTTTGTTTTACAGTTTGAGATGACCCTGTACTTTGTTTTACAGTTTGAGATGACCCTGTACTTTGTTTTACAGTTTGAGATGACCCTGTACTTTGTTTTACAGTTTGAGATGACCCTGTACTTTGTTTTACAGTTTGAGATGACCCTGTACTTTGTTTTACAGTTTGAGATGACCCTGTACTTTGTTTTACAGTTTGAGATGACCCTGTACTTTGTTTTACAGTTTGAGGTGACCCTGATGTTCTGTAACGACTCCCTGTGCTATGTGACAAACAGAATCTCTGTGGTCCACCTGCCCACAAAGAAGGAGCGCCAGCTGTGGCACCTCCAGTACACCGACTGGCCGGACCACGGCTGTCCTGAGGATATGTACGGCTTCTTGGGTGAGCATTTACTTCTCTTGGTCAAGGTGAACCAGTTGACCTTGACGTCTAGAGCATCTTCTTGACTGTGTGGAATATATGTTGCATGATAAGACATTGAAGAGGATCTAAAAATTACTGCCAAAAATTGCTGTAACAAAATACCCTACTCATCAAGATCAGGTGAATTATTGCTTGTTGTGTCGCCAGAAAGTTTTGCTGGAATATGAACTTTGCTGTATTATCTCGTATGAAACCATGAATTTTTGATTCTGTTAATTGTTTGATACAACAGCTACAGATCATCATCAACATATATTTGCATTTCCACTGCAATTTCCTCTATAAGCATCACTTGAAAGAAATCAAAAGCTATGAGGAAGGCTTAGGGTTCTGTCCCCTGGCCGAGACATAATACCAGAGTCTGTAAAAAATGGTAGTTTCTACTCCTGCATAACGCTCAGCAATTTAGGAGTAGGACGACAGGTTCGCCCTTTGTCCGTATAATGTGACCGGATGGGGTGTCCTGCTGGGTGTCTTCGGCAGTATGTTTCAGTGAGGTAGCACTATAAAGTCGGCATCAGTTCCGTGCTATCACAAGAAGACAAACATGAACATATCGCAGCCTCCCAAAACACAAGCATACACTTCCGCATGCATCTTGCACACAGGGAAGGCCGTACTTAAATGACCATAGCTGTTGATAGGACGTTAAACAATACTTAACCAAACCAATTATAAAAGCTATGAACGCAATTCGATCAGCATCATTTGTAAGCTTCTCCTTCCACCTCGAATAACATGACACAACCCTTGGAAGCAAACATTTTGGTAACCAATTTGCATTCATACCGGCATAAAATTGAAAAAAATGTCGTTCAATCCTTACGTGTAGTAACACCTATACAGCCAAGTATAAACTTGTTATATACATTATACCATCATTGGTCAGGAGGGTTGAAATCAATCATTTTGAATTCCGGAAAATACCCGACAGTCATCCATAAAAACTTTGTAATATACTTAATTATAATTTCCGGACAGCCTTCCATTTTGTTATTTTGAATGGGAGTCTTGACTTCTGGAAGAAAAAAAACATGAGGATTGAAGAACAATGTGTCAATTATGTTTTATTCTGAGAGTTTGTCAGAAGTTCCAGGAGAAAGGGATAACACTCTGTAACACAGTTGAAAGCATTAAACCATTGAAGTTCTATTTGGTGAAGTCCAAGTATATTTTTGGACCTTTCTGCCTTCATTTTCCTGTAATAAGACCATAATAATTGTGATAACTGTTTATATGTGCAGGATTCCTGGATGAAGTAGAGTCGGTACAGAGACTGGCAGAGAGCGAGGAGGGTAGTGGGAAGAAGTTGCCGATCCTCGTCCACTGTAGTGCTGGGGTGGGGCGTACTGGTGTGGTCATCCTCACACAAGTGATGAAGTGGTGTCTGGAACACAACCATGTAAGTACTCAGCCATGGTGGTCTGGGAGGCTAGCATAACTCACTTACAGTGGGTAGAAGTCAGGATGGATAGACAGGGGGGAGTTTTACTCATTTATTGTGGGATGTAGAGGCAATCTTAGACTTCAGGTTCTTGACTGCTTTTGTCCTATGAGGTGATGGTTTTGTATTATGAGTTGAAATAATATAGCAAACCTGGAACTCTAATACTGTGAAATCATATTTTTGTGGGGCTCAAATTTCATGGTTTCCCGATTATCTACCATCTTGTGGGTACATGAGTTTGTGGATGACAAATATGTCAAGCTTGTGGACCTATGAATTCGTGGATGAAGATTATCCACAAAATCAATGAAATTAAAAAAAAAACACGGAAATTTGTGATTTCACATGTCAATCTGATACATCAAAATATGCTTAGCATGACAAATTTGTCTGGTAACCTGATATATATATTCCCTGTTTAAGCTGGTAATGTAATAACAATAAGTATTTCCCTATCATCTATACAACAATATCAGATAAAGTGCCTCCTGATCCTCATATATAATCAATTCTGTAAAACAAGATGCAATCCCGAAGTGAGGACAATCACATTGCTGAACTCAATGTTTATAAAATCTCTGTTATTTCATTGTAGGATATAGATCTACAGAAAGCCCTGGGATCCATTCGACAGCAACGCATGTACCTGGTTCAGACTGTCGGACAGTACAACTTCATACACAAGACACTCATACAGTATCTGAAAAACACAAGACTCATATGATCCATCACCCCAACGTAACAGAGGACCACACCTTCCGTAAAACTTTAACTAACTGGAAGTGTGGATCAAAGTTCACAACAAAGAAACAAAGATACCACTCATAGCACAGATGCTGGTCACGATGTGCTCAAATGGAAGGCTACAGGTAGCCTTTTTTGAGAGAAATGGATCTTATGTGTTCAATTTCAGATTGAACCTCACTGTGAACAAATTTCAGGGATTGCACTACACTGAAAAAGATTTTATATGATTTTAATTTCATTGAAATTGAAAAAGATTCATAAAATTGAAGACATTCAGAATGGATGGCTATCAGAGAGATAGTGCTTACCATGTATAGACATTGCCAAGGTCAGTGCCTAGCCATGTACAACAGCAATAATATAGTGTGTGTGATTGTTTGACTGTTGGTGTCAAGGAAGAAAAAGCGACAAAATGTGAGACGTGCTGCAAGGGGGGAAAATGTGAAACTTCTACATGCTTGAAATGTGAAATGATGAACATGTGATTTTTTTTCTAACGATCTGCATATGAAAATGTGAAGGATAATGTTTCACATTTCAACAATATGTGAATCAGTTGGAGATGTTCGTTTGTAATTTTATGCTTCACCTGTGCCATATACACACATCGATATTATAAAAACATTGTTTTTTCTCTCAGTTACAAATCACTTCATTTATATTGTCAGCATTCATTATATAATGAAACTATATATGTAATCTCTGTTTTGAATCTGTAAAATGTACAACTATAAAACTTAACAGATATAAAGAAAAAGTTCTTGTGACATATTGTTTGAATTGTAGCTATAAGTTGGACTGTGATTTATTTCAAATATAAGGAGAAATATTTCAATCTGGACAGTACTAGTAATGTCAAGACTTTACCATGATCAGTGAGTCCAACATAAAATTGATGGGAAACATAACTGATGTATCCCATCAACAGAGCTTCAACATGCTTTCATAATCTTTATCGTGACCGGTTCCAAAAGAAGCTGAAGATTTCATATTTTTTCAGGTTTGTTTGCTTATTGAAGTCATTGCCTTACGAAGGAAAGCTAATACTGTTTAAATTTACTCATGATATTAAGATAGCTATGAAGGAATTTATAAGGAAGAATTGTAAGACATGAAATGACATTGTCTTGTAGGCAAATAATAGTATGCAATATAGTTTTGTTTTGCAAAAAAAAATCTTGTGATATTTTTTGAAATTTTTATTAAGATTTATTATTATTATGCTGTGAAATGTGTATTTACGAGGCTAGAATTGTGATTGAATGGCAACTTGAAGTTTTTTGTTGTGGTATGACTTTTGTGAACATTTACAGATTAAGAGTTGGAAGATCAGTTATGAAATAATTTAATAATCCCGAAATTATACATAAATGTACAAAATTTTAAGCCTAATTGAAGTCAGTCATTTAATTGATTCATTCAATATTCATGAATCAATCCTAGTATTTTTGTGTTTCTTTGATTTCTTAATTTGATATAAAAAAAATGCCAAACAATTGACTTAAATAATCAGCATTTCTATAATAATATCCACTTGCCCATTACATACTCTGCGTACAACAACTCATGTCTAGATTGACATATTGGGTGTTCCTATGTAAATTCTTTTTAAATTGATCTAGTCATTGATTGAAATGTTCTGTTGGTTGAAAATGACTTTTGCTTTGTTGTGAAATATTGCATCCCATTTTCATTGCTTCTTTTAAAAATCAGTGTGTAAATTTTCGTTCAGTAGACTGATCACTTGTTCATCTGATAGAGAATTCGAAATAATGTGAGTGCTATATATACATAAAAATGAATTTTGTTCATTGGTTTAAAAAAAAACCCACAAGAAAACATTTTTTTATTGTTAACAGAAACCATTCTGAAGTGAAAGCTGATAATATGTTACAAGTGAATGGTTGTGAACATGCCAGTATGATGTGATTGAGATTTCTTGGTGCAATATTGATATTTGTTGTGTAGATGTTTATTTGTCACAAGTATAAATGTTTTCAACTCATAATGATTGTACTTACAGCCACAAATCTTCATGGACAACGAGTTTGGGTAAAACATTAATGGGTACATTGTACTTTAGATATTATAGAGTGATTGAAAAATCACTAAGTCAGGATTATATTTTCCTAATATTTTAAGTCTGTGGTACACATTTAAAATATGAACTGATATCCATGCAAATTATATTGACCTTGTACATGGTATGTTATGTAGGCGGTTGTGAGGGTTGTATTGATTTGAAATAACTTTTTTTTTTGATGGACACAAGATATATTTTGAAAAGAAACCTATAAAAATCATGACAGATAAAATTTTGACAATCATGTGTAAAGAAAACCCTATGCTAAACCTCTACCTTTCTAAGTCATTTGATTAAAATTACATCGTGTTTGAGCTTGGTAGTGGTGTCCTTATTGAATTTTGTTTGGTGGAAACTTGTTGAAATATGACCTTGATAAAGAAAAATATTCATCAGGTCAAGGGTGTTATATTTCGGAAACAAAGTACTTTGTTTTACTAACATCTTCTTTCCGAAAGAAATCTACTCATTTGAATTAAAAAATAAATTATGAACATGAACTATATTCTATGCACTGTACATGGAATTCCATTCCAATAATTCAGACTCGGTGAATTAATTTATTGATGATACAGTTGAAAGTTGCGTTACAATGAACTGCAATAACACGCAGTTAGGTCAGACTGGTGTCAATCAAAACGTTCTAAGGGAGATAACTCGGCAGGTACCACGTGTGTGGGAAACCAACATTGCCCAGACTTACCAGATTTATTCAATGCTATGGTAATATCTAATTTCATTTTAATTAAATCCTGAAAAGCATTTTGAACGTATCATTGTTAATTCATTCTACGTGTAGGTAGATTTTTTTCCCTGTATATTAATTTTATGTGTGCAAAAGTTGCTTCTAAATATTTTTAACATTTTTGTTTTCATAAAGTGAATATCTCCTAAAGAAATCATATGCAGAATAGTTTCCATATAAGTTGCACATTTTTTCATATATATATCCATATATATATATACATTTTTTTAAAGTTGTAACATAATCATAGATATTATACTCAACATATATTTTATCAAAGTACATAGTTTTTCCTGCTTCTCCCAAACATTTTTCACTGTACATATATTATTAAATTCAACAGTTATAATCATTTTCTGTTACAAATAATATTCTTGTCTAAACATTTTTCTTTGCTTTCCAGTAATAAACCCTTAAGTTCTCTGTGATACTGACACAAGGTTGTAGGCAAACACTAGTTTCTGTATTCTGTAAGAAAACAGTTATGGACTATATCAAACTTATCCTATTGGATGGAGTTATGAACTATTTCAAACTTATCCTATCGAAGCTTTTCAGAGACACATCACCCTGATATTTGAAAACTCGAAATGACACGAGGCTTATACATTGTATATGAAACATGGATATATCTTGATTAAATATCCTTCCTCCCCTCCTGTACAATAATTATGGACTAGACCTAGGAGAAATCAAATATCCTTCCTCCCCTCCTGTACGGTAATTATGGACTAGACCTAGGAGAAATCAGTATTATACTAGCTGTATCACCCTGTAAAGCTGGAGAGTGTTGACTATGTTATCTGTTATACCTTAGAAGTCCTATGTAACGTGTAGTGTCTACATCTTGCCAAATACATTTAAATTACAGACGTTCTTCTTGTCAGTTCAAACTTTAGATGTGTAGCACTATCAGATTACTTCATATCACTTTGTTATCGTTGAACAAATCATTTTCGTATTTGTTTGTTTTTCTAGTACACGAACATAAGCATAATTAAAAAAGAATTGTTTTCCTCATCAAATAGTTAAATACATGATGTGACATTTGAGTTTAAACATTGGTATAAATTAACTGTATTAATCTCATTTCTATATCACATACTATGTATAGAAACTTATATAGATTTCTATGTGAGCTGCTTTACTGAAGATCTGTTTGTCGAATCTCGCCAATGGACTTGGATAGCGTAAATGTCAGAATCTTTATCATGAATCGGATAGGGACCAGTGCCATTACAAAAAGTGTTTCAATTTCAAGTGAACTGTAAGTTAACATCAGAGAATCTGTATATACAAGACAACTTCAAATGTATTTAGAGTGAAGTTCATGGTTCATTTATACATATTTGCCACATTTTTTTATTAAAGGACATTCTTGATTTTTCACCCTCATTCTTAATGTTTGAAATAACAGAATTCCTTACAAGCAATTTATGCTCAAATTCAGTTCGTTGAATAACTTTGGTATTTTACACGATTCTTTTGTCAGATTTCGCTTGTTGTAAGAACTTTCAGACACTTAAAGATATTTTTCCGCAAAGTCTTTCTGCATAAAGTTTTATTAAAATTTTGCATGTATGCATATTATATATATTTGTTTCCTGTTTTATAAGGAATTGGAATGAGATGATATACTCATGAAATTAAATATAAATAGTACAAATGTAGATTCTTCACTTATTTAAAGATAAAAATAACTTCTGATTCTATGTAAAATGTAAATGGCACCAACAATTCACCTTGGTTGTTTATAGAAATGTTCTTTTGTCATCGTGATGTCGTTACATACGTTGTTTATCATTTATCATCAAAAGAAAATATTTATCCTTTTTTTAAATTCCTAAATAACATGTACCACTAAACCTGTACACAGCCATGATGGCGTTCAGCAGGGTTGCAAAAATAAAAATACAAGTCTACGAGTTTGTCTTGTTTTCTGTTGTTCACTGGAATACTGTGGTTACGGATTTCTTCACCCGGACTGTCAACATCTCGTTCTGGTATCACGACATGTATCAGTAATTGATTAAGTCCTGCATGTCACAGTAAAATACATGTAATCGTGATATAGAGTTATTAGGGATAAACAAAAAAGTTCTGAATACCGGTATAAAACTGTTTTCATGCTCAAAGTAATGTTATCAAGCCAACTAACCATGGGAATGGTACTCGGGGACAAATTTTAACAAAATGCTTACAAAAATGGAAATAATAGATGAACTTGTACTTTTCCCCCTTAATTAGGAATTGATCTAGAACACGGAATCTGATTTTGAGCAGTAGAGCAATTTTGTAAATAAAGAGGCAAATATCTACCAATGCGGGACCAGGATATTTCTCTGAAAATTAATCCAGCATATGTCTTGCAAAACAATGAGTTTGAAACATTCACTGATTTAGTGATCTGAATGCTCCCTAACAGAATGAAAGTCTTCCTGCACATACCGGCAAAAACATTGCCGCATCTAAATAGCATTAAGCCCCTCGGCATTGAACCATTGATTCCAATAACCCTACCAGCTACAAAGTTATAACGGAAGGTATATAGGAGGTGTGAAGGTCACACTTTACAACGGGGGGTATATATAAGGTATGAAGGTCACACTTTACAACGGGGGGTATATATAAGGTATGAAGGTCACACTCTACAACGGGGGGGGGTATATATAAGGTATGAAGGTCACACTTTACAACAGGAGGTATATATAATGTATGAAGGTCACACTCTACAACGGGAGGTATATATAAGGTATGAAGGTCACACTCTACAACGGGGGGTATATATAAGGTATGAAGGTCACACTCTACAACGGGGGGTAAATATAAGGTATGAAGGTCACACTTTACAACAGGAGGTATATATAATGTATGAAGGTCACACTCTACAATGGGGGGTATATATAAGGTGTAAATGTCACACTCTACAACGGGAGGTATATATAAGGTGTAAATGTCACACACTACAACGGGAGGTATATATAAGGTATGAAGGTCACACTCTACAACAGGAGGTATATATAAGGTATGAAGGTCAAGCATATGAACATAATCATTGTTTAACATTCATTTACACAAACACAAAAGACTTCCCGTTACATTTAATACAACACTTCATGAGTGATATTTAAGCATCATCATTTCTCAATTATATTATATATCTCAATAGATAGTTACATGGCAATCTAGGGAACCATTTCACATAACGTTAGTGCAGGCAAATTCGGAACATATTTTAGTAAGGGTTTCGGGTAACAATTCGTCCAAATATGCATGTATCAAAATGCCACCAAGAACCAGTTCATCAGAAGATTTGACTGAAATGCCTATAATTAAACATTGTTGTAAACATGCATGAATGACGTCGCGCAGAAACATTTGTGATGTCATCTGGCCTTCAATGGTTTTTCTCGAAAGTGCAGGCAGTTTCACCACCTTCAAATATTTCACTAATTTGCAAGTAATAAAAGTGTTTAAATGTAAAACGTATTGATGCGAACAGCTCCAAATGTGTGTGTGTAACAATGATTAACATTGAAATGAATGGCTTTTCTTAGTTGTGACAGTTAGTTTTAAATAACTTGAAGACACTGATTAATGCTGTTTGAGTAAGACGGTTAGGATCTGCTGAGATGAGGTCTTTTACATGCATCGCACTGAAGACTCTGTCCTGAACAAATATAAACCTTCAAATCGTTGCCCAAAACTATTTTTTCATCGGTTACGGATGAGAGCTAGGGCTTTCAATGGTCTCTTCCCCCCACTGACTTATAGATAATTTGTCGCATGTACCTCTCCGATTGCCTTCTTGCACGTCAACGGGAAACATCTCGTGCACTGAAACGTTATTTTGGGCTTAAAAACTTATTCAACAGAGACTGTCCCAGGTCTTGTAAATGTGTTTGCTTTTTCATGTAAAAATCAGTCTTTGGTAAAAACGCTTGTTATAGTTGTCGGTCTATACGTACAATCATCATGCGATTGTACAGCAGTACTTTCAGGCTGACAACAAATTAATTTCATATAAACCTAGAACGTTTCTTAATTGTATTTTAATTAAAGTGTTGTAAGATGGCTGAATGTTAGATGTAAAAAAATACATCTAAAAAGATACTGGTTGATTGTTTTCTATAAACACCATTGCATCAAAATGGAGCATTGGGTCCTCAATACATTGTATGTACCAAAGTACACTTGTAGAAAGACATGATGCTTGCATTGACGGCTCAGTCGACCATAAAACTGTGTTTAGATATGCCGGGTATTTTCAATTTGTATGTAATGCATTTACACTAATTCCTCACCAACAGGCCTCAGATTAGATCAGCTGATCACAAAAACCTGAAAACATTTTAAACTTGAAACATTCTGTAACTTCAACCTCAGGAACCTGAATGAAACTGCTGCCCTCTACCAAATAAGAACCACACACAAAGTAATTGTATACCTGACTTTTATTTCAATCATTGTTTCTATTTCTCTGATGCAAATATATTTAATATATTTCTCATAAGTTAATATTCTCATTTCCCAACCTGTAGACTGGTACTCAACATCTGACAGTGCTTCTCAATGAGATAATTATGACACACCTATTGTTAACGCTCGGACAATACTAAATTAAAGTTTCTTAACATTTTCTTCAGGTTGGTAAGTATTGATTATGAAAAGTTCTTTTTTACACAACCAATACAGTTTTCTTTGTGACGTTTCGATGACAACTACGATAAAATCATATCATACTAGTCATCGAAACGTCACATAAAAAATTGTATCGGTTGTGTAAAAAAAGAACTTTTCATGATCAATTAAATTAAAGTTACTGGGTATCATGCATTTGTCTACTGCTGAGAAACAACACTCACTGATTTGATTTTTGTTGATATTTGATACAGAATTTTCGTACAACTGCAGCTAGAAATGGTACTAGACTTAAGTATGTTTGCCATCAGTTTGTTACAAGTACCTCATAATGTCGTGAAATTGTAATAGCTGCTTTAGCTAATTATCTGCTGAATTTGAAAGAACAACCAGCACAGATCGGGACAAAGGCTGATCTCTTCTAAATTCTGCACATGCGTATCGAGAAGACCAGACGTGCCTGGCTGAAACTGAAATGCTGATCAATGCTAGTTTGCAGTATCTCTGCATAAAATACGGTTGACTATGCATGGCTGAAAGAAACAGGTTATTTTTTGGTCACAAAATTCCGAAAATGCATTTTAGTCTCTGCTTATTAGGTTGGCCAACTTCCGGTCCAAATACTGTATTTTATCATACCAGTAAACTATTTTTGTGCCACCTTTAACATTTCTACCAGGATATGCAGAAGCAACATAGTTTTAAAAACTCTTCTAAATACTTTTTCTTCAAACAAACCGGAACACGTTCACTTTTCAGTGATACAACCTTTCAGTAATATTTTTGATAGTCATACTGACAGCGTTTACTATATCGTTTACTATATAACAGAAACAGTGAAACAAATGTGACAATATAATAAACAAAATAAACTATGATAGAAAACTTAACTAGCACAAAGTGAAATATATGAAAAATAAATTTAAAAAAAGTTGAAAATGAATATTATGACAAATACCAAGTACACTGGTATGCAATTTTTGGTCATTGTACATATCAAAGCACTTTTTTTAAAAATATTAAACACTTCATCTTTGTAATCACAAGAATAGTTTAAATACAGAAGAGAAATAAGAAACAGATATATATCTAATTTAAACCACAATTATTATTTTTTATATAAAAACAGCGACATACTCATCTCCATACAATTCTGCTCATTTTAAAATGAATTATTGGAGGAAAACAAATAAACAAAACAAATCACTCAACACTGAAATGCAAGACAAAAAATGTAGGGGATATATATTCTGAATTCTTTCTGAAGGTTTTCAGAAACAAAAATGGACACTAACCACATATTATTTTTGTGAATAAGCGATACTAAACTCTAAAATGGTGTTTTATTTTCTCCTCATCTTCTCCGACACTATTTTATCAGCACATCCATATATCTGTCTGACAGCTGCTGTGACTTTGAGAAATTGACCTCACTTACATTTTTGATTCTCACTAAAGTAAATTAAAACTACCTGTACTAGAAATGTCTGAAGTGGTCCCTGGCCTTGACTACACAACCTTCACCATATATCCAAGCTAAAACTCTAGCCCGACCACTTGTGCTATTTTCCTGTTCATTTCTCTGCCTATCTATCTCTTATTGTTTCTCTCTTCTTACATTCAAAATAAACCCTGAACCCATTATTGCACACCCAAATATTGCATAAAGAAGATAGAAAAAAATCACTACTAACTGTCACGAAGAAGGGTATACTTACTCCAGAAATAAAGTTAACTACCATATGCATGTTTCATGTCATAACAAACACACTACTACCATCCGAAACGAAGTATTTCCTGACAGCATTCACCAGCTCCTAAAACTATTAATAGTTAAAATGTGCTGTCATATATATTGGTGCCAATAAAGACAAGAAAAAATAAATGGAACGTCTTCCTGTACCGAGCACAGACGCTTGAATAGACCTCCTCCTTCAAAAGACTTGGGCTTGAGTAAGGCTACTACTAGTTAGTATCACATGAAGCATATTGACTCTTATCTAATATTAGAAGTAGACTTGCTCAAGTCCCAGATATTTTAGGGGAGGGAGGGTGCCAGAAATTCCAACACATATGATCACCAGGCGAAGCTGACAAAGAAAATATTGAAAATGCTTCACTGTCCTATTAAGAGAATTCAAGGAAAACACAGAAAATTTGTACAAACCAAGGATTTTCCCACTCTATTCAATCAGTAATCAGCATATTATATAGATTTTTGCTCATGAGCTGGTGTGTGATCATAATTTTTCCAGTTCACTGACTGTTGCTTGATGAGTGCTTTAAATATTTCTTTACCATAATCAACAAGATCTGGAATCTTTCTGTCCACAAGCTGTCACGAACGATTACAAACATACGGCAACTATATGTGCCAATGATTTTGACTCGCATGTTGATGCAACAGCAACAGCAGCACAAAGGTGGGATATATCTCCATATAAAACATACATCAACAAATTTGTGACATTATTAGCCATATTAGCATTCATTAGATTTATCAAATAAAATTCAGAAATGTCTAAACACGATACAATGCATTAGCAAAAGATTTTACAAAAAAAAGTTTGAAATGGTTTTTATAAGTGTTAACAAATATGAAATGAAATATAAATCCTTTCCCGGTACAATAATGCTTTTTGTGTTCAAGAGACACGGATTTGTTTACATATAATATCATATTTTCAGTGGATTATGTTATTGTGTGAGTGAGCTGACAACCCCATTTGTCACTCAGTATTCACACACAAATTGTAAATATAAATGGAATGATAAAAAGCATCGTATTTGTGACTCATTTCTTTGCCTTCCTTCATAATCACAACTAAACATGGTACAAAATGTTTAAAAAAAAGGCTAAATGCAAAAAAAGGAACCAGTACAAAATAAACTGCACAATACAAATGCACGGTAGATATTATTATAATTAAGATATAAATCTTTAAACATAAATGATTGACTACATGATGCATTGTCATTCCCTTTGATACTCCAGATACAATTCTTTCATTTACATGATATATTTTGAACAAGGTTCAGTAAGTATCTTTTTCTTCAGTTTAAAAACCATTTTGATGAAATCATAACAATGACTTTTAAACAACACAACAATACTCGATACAATATTTTCTCTACAACTGTACAAGGCAGACCTTGTACGTTACAGAACAGTTATAACCATACACTACAGACACCAATAACTTAACACGAACACAGCAGTGAAGTGAACAAATAATACATCACCTCTACATTGAATACTATATTCCCTTTAAACCAAATTACAACCAAAGCATCTACTTCGTCAACACCTACGGTTAAATACGGTCGAAGAACCCTACAGTGATACCTGTCTAATCCAACCCTAGTGTAATCTGTCATCTTGCTTAATGTAACATAACAACATCATCCCATTTCTTATGTTCCAGCATACTGTTTAATCTGACTAATTTGTTGTCACACAGAATGTCAGATTATACAGGTTAACCAGACTAATAAGTTGTGTACCAAATGATGTCAGATTAGACAGGTTAGTCTGTCCAATTTGTTGTCACACAGAATGTCAGATTATACAGGTTAACAAGACTTATAAGTTGTGTACCAAATGATGTCATATTAGACAGGTTAGTCTGACCAATTTTTTGTCACACAGAATGTCAGATTATACAGGTTAACCAGACTAATAGGTTGTGTAATGATGTCAGATTAGACAGGTTAGTCTGACCAATATGTTGCCACCCAGCCTATCTTCAGTGCATTGCGTTGCAGTCATAACACCTACTGCGGATAGCGGCAAAAAGAAAACTACGATAGCCACAAACATCTAGGATATGCTATAAATTATGAGTTGATGGTCTTCAACATGGAAGCCCAAATGAACAAGTTAATGGTGTACTCAGGGGCTCAACCATTCCTTGGTGGTTGATAGGTATGGCCTGAGTCTGTGACTAGTGTGTAGTTGGTTGTTGTCTAGCGCTGATAGGTGTAGCGTGGGTCTGTGCCTGGTGTATTGCGCGTGTGTGTGGTTGTTGTCTAGGGCTGATAGGCGTGTCCCGAGTCTGTGACTGTCCCTGGTTGGTTGTTGTCTAGGGCTGATAGGCGTGGTCTGAGTCTGCGGCGGGCGTGTGGGAGTTGATGGCGCCATACGAGTTAACAGGTGCTGATGTGGAGCAATCTGCACTCTCTCCAGCATCTGCCTCCCTGTCAGGGTTCATTAGAACACTGGCTACAAATGGCTGTAAAACAAAGTAAGTAATGTTAGTAAGGGTTAATTCATGACAATAATCTGGATTCGTATTACACTAATCTGATGTCAAATTTGATGAGCGATCATTACAAAAATTCCTACTTCATCACAGGGTAAGGTAGAAATATAGGTCACAGTGCGTTCTAATAGTTTGCAACACTCTGCCATCACAAAATGTACATGTTTGATACAAATCATATGGGACCTAGTACAGGATTGAGATGGGCTCTATATTAATTATGACAGAGCAGAAAGATGGAAAGACAGACAGACAAGGAACAGTCCTTTGGGCCTCTCCAGTGTTACATTATATAAGCGTTATATATCAGTAATCTTTTCTGCCATTAAAAAAAAAAATCCATTCACTCAAAGATTTCTCATCATCTATATTAACCATTATTTCATGTTTTGGCAAGGCGATTTACCTGATTTGGATTTGTATATATAATTGTGTTATCTCTGTTGGTTAACTTACAGTTGCTCCAGCTGGTCCTCCAGTAGGGGTGGTCATACCGTCATCATTGAAATGCTGAAAGTCACAAGAACAGTATAATAAATTGGTCAAAGAAAATAGACAAGAGCATTCCAGTGCAAACTCAATCATTTTCTGTTTACATAAAATATTACCAATCTGTTATTACATTGTAACACAAGCTAAATGTAGTACATATACTATAGGTATAAATACAAAAGGTGACTTAAGTAACACTAGTATCAGCTAAGACTATCGGTGTTGAAAATGAACAATGCCAAACGTGAAATCTAGTACGAGCTCTTGTGTGTGGAGGTGCTGCTACTTAATCTCTGCCTATCACTCAAAGTTTCCGTAATTCTCTAGAAAATATTTCATGACTGAACATCACATATTGTAAAGTTTTTATCGTGTTGTTGACCACATGTGATAACCTTCAGTTGTATAAAATCTACAATTAACTCTATCAATGTACAGGGTTTTATTTTAACAAGTAATCTAATTTTGCAGATCATTATTTTGTTCTTTCAATGATAAAAAGTCACTGTTTGGTAATTGACAACAAGAACGGTGGAAAGAAAGCAAGTAGAAAAATAGGGTTAACTCATTCACCCTGAAATTTTATAATGAACTATTCCAACCTTTGAATTGGAAGAGCTCAAATGTGTCTTCAGGGGTGAATGGGTTAAAGAAAAGAAAAGGTACAAGAAATAGAGACAGAATAGCAGACAGAAAGGACAAAAGTGACAAAGATAGACAAAAAAAGATAGAGTAGATAAGAGAGGAGGATAGATGGGGGGGAGGGAATGAGGGACGACAGTGCATGGCCAGTTTGATGCAAGGATAAGGATCTTCTAAAGCTATTGAAATTTGCCTGGAATTTTGTTTGTTTGGTTTGAGTATGGATGTGTACGGAACATTTTGGTGACTGGCCATGTAAGTGAATAGCCTGTTATACCCACCTCCGACTCGTGCCCTGTGTTAGCCTTCTGGATATAACAGACAGATAGAAGAGAAAAAAAAGACATGGTGTCAGTATTTCTACAACAATCTATGGTGATAAAAGGTGGGTTACGGGTGACACGGACCACTGAAACAAGACGTTCAGCCAAGACCTCAAACATCGATCAACTACTCACTAGGCAGACCATACATGCAATGCCATACACTAGTCATACACTGAGAAAACGTACATGTGTGAGTCATACTTTGAGACCTACAAGACAATATTGCTTGTAATATACTAAACAAGGCATCATAGGTGACACAAATCCCCTCGCATTCACACAGTGTGTGTCACATTCACACAGTGTGTGTCACATTCACACAGTGTGTGACATGTGGATGAGTATCTGCTCTAGCAACTGCATTCTTCAATGGATAATAGATTTCTAATCCATTGAGAAATGAAGTCGCTAGAGCGATGACAAAGATTGTAACATACGTACATACATATGTATGCACATGTGGTACATACAAATGTATGTACATGCGGTACATACAAATGTATGTACATGCGCACAGGCTAAATCCTATATCCCCTCAAACTTTCGTTACAAGTGGATAACTTATTGATAAGATAATACACCTGGTAGTTCATAAGACTATATTTAGACAATATAGCTGGTACAGTTATACACTATACATATAGAGAACAGCTGGCAGTTCACTAGACTACATGTATAAACATCATAACTGCCAATACATTAGACTTTACACAATATTACCAACAATTCACTAGACTATAGACCCTATAGCTGGTAGTTCACTAGACTACATGCATAGACATCATAACTGCCAATACATCATTAGACTTTACACAATATTACCAATAATTTACTAGACTATAGATCCTATAGCTGGAAGTTCACTAGACTATAGATATTATTACCAATAATTCACTAGACTATAGACCCTACAGCTGGCAGTTCACTAGACAATAGACAATGTAACTGACAATACACCAGACTATAGACCCTACAGCTGGTAGTTCACTAGACAATAGAACTGATAATACACTAGACTATAGACCCTACAGCTGGTAGTTCACTAGACAATAGACAATGTAACCGATATTACACTAGACTATAGACCCTACAGCTGGAAGTTCACTAGACAATAGACAATGTAACTGATAATACACTAGACTATCGACCCTACAGCTGGCAGTTCACTAGACAATGTAACTGACAATACACTAGACTATCGACCCTACAGGTGGTAGTTCACTAGACAATGTAACTGACAATACACTAGACTTTCGAACCTACAGCTGGTAGTTCACTAGACACTGTAACTGACAATACACTAGACTATCGACCCTACAGGTGGTAGTTCACTAGACAATGTAACTGATAATTCACTAGACTATAGACCCTACAGCTGGTATTCACTAGACAATGTAACTGATAATACACTAGACTATAGACCCTACAGCTGGAAGTTCACTAGACAATGTAACTGATAATACACTAGACTATAGACCCTACAGCTGGAAGTTCACTAGACAATGTAACTGATAATACACTAGACTATAGACCCTACAGCTGGTAGTCACTAGACAATGTAACTGATAATACACTAGGCTATAGACCCTACAGCTGGTAGTTCACTAGACAATGTAACTGACAATGCACTAGACTATAGACCCTACAGCTGGTAGTTCACTAGACAATAGACAATGTAACTGATATTAAACTAGATTATAGATCCTACAGCTGGTAGTTCACTAGACAATGTAACTGACAATACACTAGACTATCGACCCTACAGCTGGTAGTTCACTCAACTATAGAGATATATAGACAATAGAACTGGCAATACACTTAAGCTGATATTGCTGGGTTACACTTCAGACTACAGACAATATAGATGGTAATACACTAGACAACAGCAATGGGATAGCTATATACTTCATACAGTAGACAATATATTCTGATAAGCATTTAGTTACATGAGTAGTCAATAAACAAGTAATGGCACTCACATAGATAAATGTGTCAATTATGGGGTAAATATAAACCAACTTTGCTATTACAATGTAAAAGGGATTTGTGAGATAATTTGTTCATGAGCTTTTTACATCATAAGTGGTCAAGTGTGATCTTTGACCCTTTAATCTTGACCAATGACCACCCAATCTGATCTGGTGAAGAACTCTTTATAACCATACTATGGTGTAAATATAAACTAGGTGTGTTCATGGGTTCATGAAATCATATATATCTTATACAAAAGCTTTTTACCAAAACGGATTTGATACACACACAGACGCACTGACAAAGGGTTTAGTATAACACCCCCTCACTTATTGGTATCAGTACCATCAGGGGACAAGTAAATTTTATATCATATTACAATTATACACGTTACAACATTGATGGCATATGGATTCATTCTGTGTAATGTGTACTGAAATCTGGACGATACTGATTTAAGGAATTTCTTGGGAATAATTGAATATTTTAATAACATTAAACAATCCAAGCATATTAAACTTAAATGTTAAATCATGACAGACTAAATTTGAAATAATTAAGACTTAAAATAAAGTCAGTCGCAGAATGAATCCTTAGGGAGTTATGCATGCTCTAGTAACACATTCTATATCAATGATATGTACATGAAAAGTAAACAATTGCTTCCATTCAATGAAACTGTTGAACCCTATGTTACAATTTCAATTGATCCTTTCATCAACCATAATTTTACTGATAATTTATTTTAATATCTCTAAGAGTACAGAGAATAAATATTCATTATATAATATTCTTTAAATGTCTTTCATGCACCAACAATGACCATAAGATTTAAGATTTATGATTTAAGATTTAAAATCTAAATGGAATTCTAACAAATATTTCAAAACAGATCCTAGTTCCTTGATGAGTTTTTTAACACACTTATGTTGTATTAAGACAGATATAATATATATTCTTCTACAGACTCTGATTTACATTCTGAATTATCAATCAGTTAATACTAAAGACTGTTTTGTGTACTCACTCATGTTGAGGAAACAATCCAATTATTTTTGTCAGTAATGCTCGATACATACACCATAAAAAGGAACATAGTATTTAGTTTGTCCAGAGATTTTACAGTACATATGTGAACATGTCTGATCAATAATAAACTATCACATACCACAAATACCTTCACATAAATGATCACATACCACAAATACCTTCACATAAATTGATTTTTTTTTCAGATGAGAGAGACAGTTAAATTAGGAAAAGTTTACGGTACCAGTTATTATAAATATAATTCAAAAGTTAGAGAAGAAAGGAAAAATCTGGAAAGTATCTTTTTATAATTACATTTGACAATTATCATTGTATGTTATCATAATCGACAAATTGATGATAAATGATGGTGGGATAAAAATGAAAAGTGAATATTAAAGCAATTCAAGCAAATTGAAGATCTTATGATTCTTTGTAATTATAAATATAAATGGAGGGAATAAAAATGAAGGGAAAATGTGAAGAAGAGTACCTTGCAGAAGGAGGCTTTTCACTTACCTTGTATTTGAGTGGGTTGAAGTGTTTGAACCAGCCGAAGCAAACACGCCCAGTGAATGCCAGGAGTGATGCAAACAGAGCCACAGAGGAGAAGAAGAACACACCACTTATTGCCTCTGTCAGGACAAAATATCATCAATTAGAACAAAGCAATTATTGCCTCTGTCAGGACAAAATATAATCAATTAGAACAAGGCAGTTATTGCCTCTGTCAGGACAAAATATAATCAATTAGAACAAAGAAATTTTTGCCTCTGTTAGGATAAAATATAATCAATTAGAACAAAGAAATTTTTGCCTCTGTTAGGATAAAATATAATCAATTAGAACAAAGCAGTTAGTGCCTCTGTTAGGATAAAATATAATCAATTAGAACAAAGAAATTTTTGCCTCTGTTAGGATAAAATATAATCAATTAGAACAAAGCAGTTATTGCCTCTGTTAGGATAAAATATAATCAATTAGAACAAAGAAATTTTTCCCTCTGTTAGGATAAAATATAATCAATTAGAACAAAGCATTTGTTGCCTCTGTCAGGACAAAACAAACTCTTATCAAAGTTGTATACTCATAGCTGTCAACCCTCCATCATTTTGACCAAAATGTACCACTCTTCCTCAAAACTCCCTCGTTCAAGTCCAAACTCACACAAACTCAAAAGCTACATACTGTGGTCAAATGATCTCCTAGTTTCTGCAGGGTGTGTGTAATGATCATAACAGGTGTGTCTGAATCAAATTAATGCTTTTTGGAGTTATTTTGATACAATGAAAGGGAAAGATAAATTGAGCAAAGCAGTTTCAGCCGCATTTCACACACTTTCTCCCTCATTGGAAATGTGAAATGTTGAGAACTCCTACATTGGACGTTTCAGAGGTTGACACCGATGTAAACTACTTTTATTATTACTTACTAATATTTACATACTGTCCTAGGTTTAAGTTTCCTTATTACTGATATACAAGTATTGTAAATATGTTCATTTTAGGGTGATCTTCACGCACCAGGCTAAATCTTGAAACATATTACAAGGAAAAAAACACCAATTTGATTTAATTATTGCTTGTTTGTTCAAGCCTAATGGCCCCATTTTGGGCCACAAACCTCAAAAGAAACTGGAAAGACTTCACACAGATGAAAATCAAGTAAAAGGTTAAAATTGGTAAAAAGTTTATCAGCATACCCAACAGCGTACATATATTTCATGAGTTGTGTAAACGCTATATTCTTGAAAGAGGCCTTTCTCCTGTATGTACTTAAGCTTATTACTAGTTGTCGGTAGGACTTAACAATGAAAATGAAATACAATGTAAAGATATACAATAATATCAGTACCTGAGCGGACGGCTGTGAAGAAGACAACATTAAACTGTAGGAGGATGACAGAGGCCACAACAAACGTGATGGCTGTGTTGTGGATACCCTTGCTGATCCGTGACGGACGATAGGCGAAGAAAATGTTGTAACGGTCCACCATATGCTTCAGTATCATGTGTACCAGACCTACAAACACAGAAAACCTCTATTTAATATATTCTTCAGAACAGCCAAAAATGTTCAGAACAGAATTTGTTTGGTCCACAGATCCGACTCTTCACCTTATATAATCCAGCTACATGTGGCTTCTAAAACAAAGGTGATAGGATCAGTTAAGTACCATTTTTACCAGTATCAAAATATTACACATTACTGAGCTCCTGGCCAGTATGTAGGTTAAAAAAAATGAATTTAAGGTTCCTCCGACATCTATACTGAAATCAATTGTTCAAATATTATCTTGTGTCAAATAATTTAATTTATAGCAACAACTGATACATGTATACCAAAGCTTCAAACCATAACTTTAACATGTAACTTTACACTGTAAAACAGCTTATGTTTGCCCGATTTCGATCTTATCTCTTGTTCATAGAAAGGAACATGGAAATCACTATCTAGCTTAACTTGGACTGATTGAACTAGAGGAAGATTTCCCATTAGCTCCATCAGTACAGAGCTGGGTTAGTAGTAAAACCATAGTCTCAGGTTCCAAACTTCAATTAGCATGGACAATCAATCAAAATCCAACATGAACTCATCATCTGGTTGATCCACAAAACTTGTCCATGCATTGATCTGGATGAGTCCATTTTGGTTTACAGGGGTGAAAGGGTTAAAACTTTTCCACAGTTTCCAACCATTTTCAGCTATGAACGAAGGCAGCTGGATTAGTGAAGAATGACAGAGAACTAAAAACCTCCGATGTTTATACTTACCAAACGGTACGATGAGAGGACACGATATACTGTAGGCAACTACCACAGAGAATATACACAGCATCCACGCGTACTGGATACCAAACTGGAACTCCCAAACTGTCGTCTGTAACCAAGGTAACAAGGATGTACTACCTAACAGGACTCGCATTAATATATATTGATAATCAGAACAATTCATTCGGTGTAAAATATTAGAAAATAGAGCTTTGTTGTACAATTCAAATATTTGCCTTGGTATTTATATTTCTTTTTTTTTGACTTTATCAGTGCACTGTAAAAGTTAAACTCAGAACATATTTTTAAATAAAAATTAAAAACTGAACCATTTGAATAATACATGTACGAACCTCAAATGAGACAGTAAAAACAGTACAACTTTTAAAATGTACAAAAAGTTTCCACTAAGCTCAGTAAATGGCTTGAAGGGGCCAGATATATGACCATATATCCTATCTACAATAGCTGTAAGTTTGGATCTTACTGATATCCAAAAATATGATTCATTAATTCTTTTATCACATAATGTACTGTGTAATTCAGTGAATATACCCCATGTCATATTTCTTTTTGCATATTTACCCATGTAATATGACCAGTATCAACCCTGAGATTGGTTGTAAGTTTCAATTGTTTCAATTGTGACGTCACTCGTAGGACAAAGACCATGACGTCATAGACTTACGCACTGGAGTCAAAATGGCAGCTTTTTACATTTCGAGGTTGCATGAAAATTGTTGTTTTACACAAATAAATGCCACAAATCTTGATTATGTGATAAAAAGGATCTTACACTCGTTTTCATTTCATATGGGGAGGGATGGCAAGTATGCTTTTACATTTTAGCTCGCCTATTGAAAAGTTCTTAGACTTGTTTCATAAATCTCATATGAAATGGAAACTCATGTAAGATCCTATATTTATAGTTATATTTTTCAATATATTCTAAATATATTTCACATTATTTTCCTTTGATCATTTAATTAATTTTAAAGCACTACATGCAAGACTTTTTAACACTAGTGGTGATCACCTTAAAATAAAGCTTGAATTAGTGTGACTTGTCAATTCATGAATGAAACCCTTTAAATGTGAAATGATGAGTGATGTAGCGTCCCTTAATGTTTACTAAATTGGTGACTAACACTGGTGTAGCCTCCTAGATCCTTTGAGGTCTTGTGAGACTTCACCAACGAAATAAAAACAACTGGTACTGGGGAGTAATGGCAGTATTTCAACCACCTGATTAGTTATTAATGTATTATATACAACATTTGATATAGCGCCCTATCTAGCTAGAATAAGCCACTCTAAAGCGCTTTACAGTACATAGATATACAATTTATACAATCAATACAATAAGCATATACATTAATCTATATAATTTTGAGGAATTTGCAGGAGCTAACTACTAGTCCTATGCCACCTGGCTTGTATCTCCCTATGAGTGTATGCCTGCCTGTGTGCTGGAGATGTATTGTGTTCTGTTTGTAGCAGGACCGTGCTTCCAATGGTATCATTTATAGTGCCACCTCACTTGAATGCTACAGCACAGATACTGCAACATCCGCCCCAGACCAATTTATACTCCACCTGGGTTTTGGAGTTGTGTGGGCAGGAGAAAAACACTTTCTCTGAATATTCCATGTGTAACGCGACTTTGGGGATCCAACCCCGGCTGCCTGCATGGAAGGCCAGAGTGTTAACCACTCAACCAATCCGCCCATTAAGTTTCTGCAAGCCACTTGAATTTCTTGACAAAAGTTTCCTTGGAGCATGCTATCAGACTACTATACCCTAACAGAAGATGAAAGTGCCCCAAGTATCCAGATACAATTTTCAAGGCTGTTTAATGCCTTACTAGGTACATACCTTTCTTACTGCACTTTCCTCTGCAGGTGACCGAGCAAAGAAGAGTCTGATGCTGTATATAAGAAGTTCGGAGAACCTCATCAGCTCCAGGGCTGTGCCTATGAAGGCAGAGGTTATCACATAATTCACAAAGAAAGCTCCATTCCCAGGCAAAAATATACACCTACAACATAAGGAATACCCTGTTAGCTTCAAAGCTTGTAGATTATGCTGTAAAATAAACTCACTTTAATGGATATAGACTGTAATCAATCATCAACTAGAGAAACTATATATACTTAAACACATATTCAAACTTTGGAGGAATTGTGCTTAAAAAACGACGGTTTCTGGAGAAGAAACAGTTAAATCACAAATTCCTCTCTTCATGCACATCTGGAGGAGAAATATAAATTTCAAGGGCCATAACTCAAGGAAAAATAGTTGAATCACATATTCCTTTCTTTGTGCACATCTACATATGATTTACTTTCACTGTGCCAGGTTACGAAAAAAATCAACAAACAGTTGAGGAGGGATTGCGCTTACGAGGTTCATGGATGGACAAAGGGACAGATGGACAGGGTGATTCCTATATACCCCATCAAACTTTGTTAGTAGGGGGTACGTATGTATGAATTATTGGATAGTCTCTCTTTATACTTACTTCCATCTCAAGTCATTCTCAGTGTCCATCACAAGCCACTGGAACAAGGCATTCACACTAAAAATATACAGGCACGTGACTGTCAACGATTCAGCTGTGATGAATGACGAAAACTCACATTTGCTCTGATCAGTTGGTGGCAACTTTACCATGCATGTTTATTTGCAAAATCTAAAATCCAAGTTCCACTTTAAATTTGCACCTTATGATATTAAAATCAAATCAAATATGAATTTAAGCCTCTGTCTTTATTATTTATCTAGCATTACTAAAATGTCCCGGGGAAAAACATATAAAATATACAAAAGAGATATCTATGTAATTCCGTACATAAAAGGAGCACTGTGCAGCATTAAACAGAACCCAAACACTGTTCACTACAACCTACTTCCAGCTGGTGGTCGTATTGATGATGTATAACCTATCTATATCAACGACAATGACCGTGGCAATTAATGACTAAGTTAGTACTTACCTAAAGAGACCTAACGAAGGCAAAATCAGGACCATAAGTAACAAAAAAATAAAACACTTTATCATCACAGAATGGTGTTCAGCAGTTCTGAAAAGAAGAAATAAATGTCTCATAATCTACCCTGGACAAAAAACATAATTGTTTATTTTAACACATTCACCCCTGAAGACACATTTGAACCCTTCCAATTCAAAGGTTGGAATAGTTCATTATGAAATTTCAGAGGTAAATGAGTTAAGGCAATGTTGATCATATTTTCGCTTTCTTTCATTATCACATACTTGCCACCTTTTTGAAATTTCCATGGGGGAGATTCTGCATTCTCAAAATTAAAACATAAATTTAAAGTATGTATATACCACCTAAAGACAAAATAACCCTTTAAAATGACATAAATTGAACTGTTCTTTCGGATAAAATCATTAGATCTTAAAAAAAATAGGAATAGTTGAGCAAATTCACTGGTTAAAAATACCAAATTTAAGGGTTGAAAATCCTGCATTTCCCTCCTAAATAGGGAGGGATAGCAAGTATGCATCATCAGGTCACAAATATCGCTAATGAGTGCCCTATATACTATTGAATATTGATTTTATCAAATGAATTAAATTTTTACATATTTGCACTGAATATTGATTTTGTCAAATTAACTAATTTTTTACTTTATCAAATGACTGTTAACCTAACTGTGAAGTGACCTATATACTGACCTTGTCCAGTGACCTATATACTGGTCTGAGTAATACACAACATTAGGTAGAAGACAAGCAAATGTCCATAGTAGCAGAGTCG
This sequence comes from Mizuhopecten yessoensis, assembly GCF_002113885.1. NCBI lineage: Eukaryota > Metazoa > Mollusca > Bivalvia > Pectinida > Pectinidae > Mizuhopecten > Mizuhopecten yessoensis. Next base: position 702,317 of record NW_018408743.1, on the reverse strand, counting down.
GCACAAACTGCTGAATGAGGGGACTCTGAAAGATAGAATTTATGCATATTTCACATCTACCTGAAATTTGCATAGAAAACAACTCATTTCCAAACAAATTTCCAAAACAACTAAAAACTTGAACAATCAGCCAAAGATTCAAGCCTTGATTCCTTTAATCTTATCACAATTATGATTATCAATTTTAATTTTGTTAAGAAAATATTAGGAAATAAAGCAGCTAGAATAAGGAAACTTGAACTTGGGTCTCAAATATGAACAGATTCAAGGCATTTTTATACTTGATAACTCTATAAAGTTTGATAAAAAAAAGAGCATGATAAGAAATGAAGTTGCTTAATTGATGACACTGAATAAAGACAGGAAGGTTTAGGACACCGATAACTTACTGTCATGGAGCCTTTAAAGTATTCTACTTTGTCGAGGTTGTTGATGATGAGGAGGGGAGTGGTGAAGAAGAAGAGCAGGATGACGAGACATCCATTGGCGAGGATCGCAAATACCCACCATCGTATCCCAGACTTAGTAAGGTTCTCCCTGTCAAAAGATGACTTCATCATGTTACACTGTCAGTCAAATTGATTAGTACATACCTAGAACTGTGTGTAAATTGATTAAAAATACAAGGGAATGCCATTTTCTCCCACCCTTCACAGGTGTGTCTCCCGTTTCAGCCGGGAAAGATCAGCTTGTTACCCCTTAGGGGAACATAGCCTCGTGCCGATTAGCACATGTTAAATCGTGAAGTCATTAAAATGTGCCATCGGTAATTGCGACGTCATCAAAAGTGAATGACGATATTCATACCAAACATGTGTTTTTGTTTACAAAGAGTCTACTGTCGGAGGAGTTGTGACTGAAATAATAGGATGGGAGAAAAATTCTCATCCGGGCCCCTACCTTGAGGGTGTCACAGAAAAATCTCCAACCCTGGGGTGATTTTTTTGGTAGACAACCATCAAAAATCACCCCTCAGGTAGGAGTTTTCTCTGTCATACCCTTAACGTAGGGAATGATTCTATTAATGACCACTCAATTCACACTACTTACTATTTTAGTCACAATACCCACTACTGACCTTTGAGTAAAGTCACACTTACCTTTGAAATCAGATAAACATGTCTATGTTCATATTTCAACAGCGAAAAAAGAATTAAAACGATTGATCAAGATCTAGCTTTCTTTACTTATAACGTTAATATCAAGAGATTCTTGTAATTAGATGTTATTATTTTGTTGATCAACAATTCAAAACAGCATTGCACTAACCCCATAAAAGTGAAAAAATGGAGTCTTAAGCTTTCAATTTTCTTTCCTGACCCCTTGACCCTGGAAATAAGCTGACCAGCAGCTGTGGGATACTGACCAATAGATATTTTCCGGAGACGGAGCATACTTCACATCCCAGTCTGCAATGTTTAGCTCCTTGTCAACAGTAGATGGGGGACAGCTGTTTGATCCCTTACAGGCTGTACCAAAGTCAGCTATCACCCTGAAAAACACAAGCAGCTTGTACCAAAGTCAGCTATCACCCTGAAACAAAAAACAGCTTGTACCAAAGTCAGCTATCACCCTGAAAACACAAACAGCTTGTACCAAAGTCAGCTATCACCATGAAAAAAAAACCCAGCTTGTACCAAAGTCAACTATCACCCTGAAAAACACAAACAGCTTGTACCAAAGTCAGTTATCACCCTGAAAACACAAACAGCTTGTACCAAAATCAGCTCACCCTGAAAACACAAACAGCTTGTACCAAAGTCAGTTATCACCCTGAAAACACAAACAGGTTATACCAAAGTCAGCTATCACCCTGAAAACACAAACAGCTTGTACCAAAGTCAGCCATCACCCTGAAAAACACAAACAGGTTATACCAAAGTCAGCTATCACCCTGAAAACACAAACAGCTTGTACCAAAGTCAGCTATCACCCTGAAAACACAAACAGCTTGCACCAAAGTCAGCTATCACTCTGAAAACACAAACAGGTTATACCAAAATCAGCTATCACCCTGAAAAACACAAACGGCTTGTACCAAAGTCAGTTATCACCCTGAAAACACAAACAGCTTGTACCAAAGTCAGCTATCACCCTGAAAAACACAAACAGGTTATACCAGTCAGTTATCACCCTGAAAACACAAACAGCTTGTACCAAAGTCAGCTATCACACTGAAAACACAAACAGCTTGTACCAAAGTGAGCTATCACCTTGAAAACACAAACAGGTTATACCAAAATCAGCTATCCCCCTGAAAAACACAAACAGGTTATACCAAAATCAGCTATCCCCCTGAAAAACACAAACAGCTTGTACCAAAGTGTACAAAGTCAGCTATCACACTGAAAACACAAACAGCTTGTACCAAAGTGTACAAAGTCAGCTATCACACTGAAAACACAAACAGCTTGTACCAAAGTCAGTCATCACCCTGAAAACACAAACAGCTTGAACCAAAGTCAGCTATCACCCTGAAAAACACAAACAGGTTATACCAAAATCAGCTATCCCCCTGAAAAACACAAACAGGTTATACCAAAATCAGCTATCACCCTGAAAAACACAAACAGGTTATACCAAAATCAGCTATCCCCCTGAAAAACACAAACGGCTTGTACCAAAGTCAGTTACCACCCTGAAAACACAAACAGCTTGTATTAAAGTCAGCTATCACCCTGAAAACACAAAAAGGTTATACCAAAGTCAGCTATAACCCTGAAAACACAAACAGGTTATACCAAAATCAGCTATCCCCCTGAAAAACACAAACAGCTTGTACCAAAGTCAGCTATCACCTTGAAAACACAAACAGCTTATACCAAAATCAGCTATCACCCTGAAAAACACAAACAGGTTATACCAAAATCAGCTATCACCCTGAAAAACACAAACGGCTTGTACCAAAGTCAGTTATTACTCTGAAAACACAAACAGCTTGTACCAAAGACAGCTATCACCTTGAAAACACAAACATCTTATACCAAGTCAGCTATCACCCTGAAAACACCAACAGGTTATACCAAAGTCAGCTATCCCCCTGAAAACACAAACAGCTTGCACCAAAGTCAGCTATCACTCTGAAAACACAAACAGGTTATACCAAAATCAGCTATCACCCTGAAAAACACAAACGGCTTGTACCAAAGTCAGCTATCACCCTGAAAACACAAACAGCTTGTATCAAAGTCAGCTATCACCCTGAAAACACAAACAGCCAGGCTGAAGGTGAAACTCTGAAATTCAAGGTCATATGACAAGCTCTACAAACAATATTATTACACCTCATCTCATAACAGTGTCTGATTGAATGATACTGGTCACATGACGGGGTAATAAAACACCATGTCGCCCTCACACGTCCATGTTTCCCATATCATATTTCCCTTATTCGGAGCCCCCCAGAAAAATCGGCAAGAGCGTCCACAACTCAGTTCCAAATTATGACGCAGATGACAACATTGGCAAGTTAACCGGATAATCTCTACTGTTGTGTTATTGTAGGTGATATTTGTTCAGCATAATACAATATTTATTGCTCTATCTGTAAAGGCAACAAATCTATAATATTACGTGTAAACCTTCCCAATATATTATCTGAACCGTGGATACAATTGATACCAATGGTTAATGTCATTGGCGGGTTTTTGAATGGATATCAATTTATTTATCTATTGTGGTGAAAGTGTCAACTCTGTTAAATGCACCTTCAAATTTACCAGTAACAAAACCATGTCCAAAATTAAAAGTCTACCAGATTGAGATCACAAAATGTATTATTAAGACCTCTTGAGAAGATGTCAACTCAATATTTATTTGATATTTACATCGTGTAACATCATTGATCCATAATCTGGAAAGCTTCTCGCTAGACGACCAACACTATTTCATCTAAAAGTCTTCTGTAAATTTAGAAAATTTGCTTCTCCAGAATTACTTTTCAGAAAGCTTAGTGGATTACGAGGATTAGGTTCTCTACTGAAACTGACCTTTCTGCCATGAAGTCTGTCTGGAAGGATACGAATGCGATGCCCTGTGGGTCCTGGTACGCAGTGGCTTTCTCCTCCTCACATTTCAGCTTCAGCTCAGCCTCTAGATTGCTGTAGTAATCTATGGCATCCACCTACAGCAGCATATAATCACAAAATCATCTCAATCTTTAAATACTGAATGGTTGATTTCAAAAGCTGTGGAGAGTCTTCAGAAGATTTGGCTTTTCAAGATATTCCATTGTGACGCCACCTTGAAAGGTTTCAGATAATTATTATGTGCAAGGCGTTCATATCTTTTACAAATCTTGTTAAGACATCAAATCTATAACAAATATCTTTTATCTTTTCGCCTAGCTTCCTCACTTAAACAGCTAATCAGACACCACAACCAACAAATATGGGAAAAAATATTGCTCATATATATAGTTTTATTGACCTTTGTTTAGATTTGGTTTAAAAAAAAAATTCTGTTACAGAGCATCAAAGCAGAGGTGTTTCTTTTATTAATTTACCTATTCACAGATATATTTTTTTTAAAAGAACCACAGACAATTTGTTATGATATACTAAATACAGTACATCTGTTACCTTGTCAGATCCGCAGCAACATCGACCACACTTATGAGGCCTCATCATTGGTCGTTCTCCTGTCTTGTCACACTGTATCTGGGAGTTCATCCGTGCCTCACTGGCAGTCTTCCTGTAGGCCACACAATCAATTACATTTCCAGTCATATTGAATCCCCACTTTGAGCTTGACATCTATGTCATAATGATGATACTATGAAACCAATATGGTATTATTCACAATCCAGGCAAATAGCAACAAACATTACATACAGGTACATATACCCAGTAATTAACCATAATAAGGGTAAGCGTTTGACTGTATTCAATCAAGAAAACCATGTTAAAAGGTCTACATATCCTTGTATGCTACAAGAAAAATAGCTCTACTTGTCAAGAGTGTGGTTGAAAAAAGCCTAAATGTACATGTTGTTGACAATTGAGTTTTAGGCGAATGTCCAGTTATCGTCTTTATGGTATATTTTACGCAACTTTTTTAAGTTTAAATGAGGCAAGTTTCATGTCCAATAGGTTACGACCTAGACAAAAGGGGAGTATTTTTCTCAAACAAGTATTTTAATTGGCATTGCCAGAGGGATCTTGGCGCCCACCATTGTATAATCTTCATTTATTCTATGTCAGTTGGATCTTTTCTTTTCTTTTCTCTTATCTGTTTGATCAGTTTGCCTGTCTGCCATCTTAATCAGTCTTTTGATCAACCTCAAAAGTTAACATGCACAACTTAGGACCAAGGGGAACCTACATATCAAATTTGAGAAAAACTCCTCCAGGAAATTTGGAGAAAAGCGATTACAAACTTAAACTGTAACATGATAGCCACCTGTTCGCATCTTGGTTTTCAGATCAGTCCAAAAATTTGATATGCTTAACTAGGAACCAAGAGGAACCCTTATGTGAAATTTGAGAAAGATCCCTCTAAGACCTTTTGAGCAATAGGTCTAAAAAAACTTTTACTCCCAAATTCAATACAGTCACCTGCCGGCCATCTTGGTTTTCCAATCATCCCCAAAATTCGAAACTAGGAACCATGGGGAGCCTACACGTGAAATTTGAGAAAACCCTTCCTGAACATTCAGAGAAATAATGTGAACAAACTTTAACTCTCAAATTCAAGATGGCTGCCTGTCGGTCATCTCCGTTTTGTGATCAGTCCCAAAAAACAATATGCATATAACTAGATCAGGGGGAACCTTCATGTGAAATTTGAGAAAGATCCCTTTAGTCTTTTCTGAGAAATAGCACTAACAAAAATTATTAAAGGACTGACGGAATGACGAAATGATGGACATGTGCAGACCACAGACACAGGGTGATTTGAATAGCCCACCATCTGATGATGGTGGGCTAAAAATGTAAATGAAGAGCTGACGAAAATAATCTCTTTCCATTTGCTTACTTGTCTATCGTACTTACAATTTCTTGTCTAGGATGACAAGATTGGAGATGTTGTAGGCAAACTGTACATCTAAAACCACTGTCTCAGGGTATGCCTCTCTGAAACATCAATTATAAAGATTTCATCAACCATATTTAACTTCAGGCAAGTATTTTGTAACTGTGCTATGTTTCTGCTACCCATAACACAACTGAGTTAGTCTAGAACGAGCAGTGATGAGCTTACAACAGGATTACACTTGATAAATTATCTGACTCGCGTCACTGTACATTTTGCAATAGGCTTCCTTTTTATATACATCCTTTTGGTAAATTTTAATATTTGCAATTTTAAAAATTGTATATCTATTTTTCTATATCAAAGATTAGAAAAATTATTTCAAATAATACTCATGAGAACATTAAGTTATTAATATGTTCTTAATATATCGATTGGTAAGCAATTTTATTTGCATAAAATGTATAGCTTGTATATAGGTAATGCAACACATTGGTTACCATGCCAATTACAGCGGTCAGCTTTCTTTGTGTTATCAGGTTACAGGACCAATACAGTGGTCAGCTTTCTTTGTGTTATAAGGTTACAAGGCCGTAACAGTGGTCAGCTTTCTTTGTGTTATCAGGTTACCAGGCCAATACAGTGGTCAGCTTTCTTTGTGTTATCAGGTTACTGCTATAAGGCATATAGGTCCTTAGACCCTCAAGTCAGCAAATTACATGCCCAAATTTGGTTACATGCCTGGTCAAACTGACCAATAGATGACATGTCAGCAGGACACAAGAGCCAGCAGCTGACCAATGAAATGCTGACTTCCTACGGAGGAGAACCCCAATGGCCAACATCCTGTTCCCCATGCTAACGTCTCGTCACTCTCGAATTCTTTGGCGAGGCGGCAGCAGGCATTTCATTTCTGTTTAATTCCCAGCCACGCTTACCTAATTTTGTATTTGTAGGTAGTTTCAGATGTTACTTTGTAGATTTTTAGTCTTAGTGTAGTAGGAGGACCATAGTTTAAGTTTAAACTACAAAGTAATGGTACTGATTTATTGGTATTTTACTGTTTAATAATTATGTCATGGGCTTAAACCAATCTTGTATGTTGTTCATTGTATTTTTTTTCTATAATTGTATGTTGTTCTTCTAGCTAAGGCATCTATACCTGAGATTGGATTAATACATATATCTTTGCTCACAACCCATTTCAATATATCAGCTACTTTAAATGTTTCCCAATTGATAGTAAAATTGTACAAGTATTATCACCACCATAGTCATGCCAATCGAGATTTAATTTGAATAAAGGTGGAACATTTTATGTCCGTTTCAGCATTGCCTTGCAGACACTTTCAGTCTACACCTCAATGCAATAAAATCTCTTCATTCTTAAAAGTGAATTCCTTGAGCTCGCTGGTGAACACCAGGGACGTGCAGATTACTTACTGAAAATGCTGTGTAATGATGTTCTTGAAGCATCTGATAGTAGGGATGTTTGAGATCATCACTGTTCTTGACACCTATAGCAGAAACACAGCTACATTCAAATCTGTTACAATTTGTAAGCCAAATATAAATTACCACCATTTTTCTTTTCCTTCTGACATTGTACTATCAAAAATACAAGAGTTTGTAATGGCTGGTTATTTCAGAATTATAATATGGGCATTTTCTTTCTGACGACTTTCCTTCAGAAATGATTGCATTGACCTTTGACCTCGACTTACCTGATCGTCCTCCTGATACTCTAGGTTACGAGAGAAGTGATGCATCAGAGCGACAATGATGAGCAGGAAGACAACGGCCAGAAGGGCATGTATCCACAGTAGATTAGACCTGTAACAACACATAGTCAGGAACCTCCAAATATGGGAAAAAGCACTTAGGAACTATAGAATTTTATATACAGTTGAATACTGTATTTCAGTGGTTCAATCTACTAAAGTCTAAATTGTTATGAAACAATTCCATCCCCAAAACACAAATTATGATTTCCATTATTATAAGTACAGATTGATAATATGCATGTTTAGTAAAACGTGTTTAATCCCATTTCTATTAGACATTCAGACATCCTGTCCAATCTGTGGCGAAAGAATGTCAGATTAGACAGGTTTCATTGTACATATATATTGTAAAAAATGGCTATTTCTAAATTACATTTACACATACATGGTTTATTACCTAGTGCTTTCACCAATACATTGTAGTCACAACATGTTCAGTTATTCACACTTAAAGAACAGATATTTCCAAATTCAAATACTTTCAAGATTTTAAAAAACCCACCTTGAATTAAAAAGACTACTTAAAAATCTTTAAACCCCTGGCTGTGATACTTACTTAGGGTCCAGATTTCCTATGGTCGTATGGCCAAAATCTGTAGCATTACCAACTGCAAAGACAGATTCACAGAGATACTGTGTATTTAATCTGTGATTCAGAGGGTAAACAAATATTTTGTCCGTGAAACACATGTACAGGGACTTAATTTTTGCTCATTGAATGAACTTCAACTTGTCATTTAATTTGTGATCAGAATTCAATATTTCAATCAAAGTATTAAAACTGCATTTGGACGCATTAGTGGAAATAATTAACCACTGTAAGTTCGTACAATAAATTTGTTCACAATTCGACTTCGGCGCCACGTGTCACAAAGAACATGCTTTAAGACTTCTGATAGCATATGATACCAGTTATATCATTCAAATATTTAGGTGTTTGTGGAGTATGCCTTTATTGACAAGATTTATTTTATATAAACATGACTGCTATAGAGTATTAACCCATTCACCCCTGGAATTTCATAATGAACTATTCCAACCATTGAACTGGAAGAGTTCAAATGGGTCTTCTTGGGTGGATGAGTTAAGGACACGAGGCTATGAGACATACTGTTGGTTCCGGAGAAGTTGGTGGGGATGATGATGGCGACAGACAGGATACAGATGATGGTGGTGTAGATAATCAAGTAACGCTGGAATGACAGATACTGGATCGCGTCATGGCCGCACTTCTGTAGAATGTCTGCATCCCTGTCAACACATATAAGATGTTTTTAAACGTCATATACAGGTCAAGGTTATATAGTTATAATGGATCAAGATTGTATCAAATGTAACAGAAATAAAGGCGAACCTATACATTAAATTTACTGAGGGGCATTTCTACACTCCCAGGGGTTACGCTCACTTTCGCTCTCTACACCCCTGGAATATGTCATGAACAATCGGTGTGCACCACCTTTTGGATGACGCAAGTAGACTAGCTTGATCCTTTGAATACATCAAAAGAATCTTGCTGACTATAAAATTGACTGGTTTTGAACTTGAGTGTTGCTTCTCTGTACTTTTCAAAGGACAGGTATCAGCCTAGCAATTGGTCTGGGGTTTTTTGACTGAGACCAATCAAATAGCTAGCTGCCTGCTTTCAATTTTGCCATGACATATTCCAGAGGTGCAGAGAGGGAAAGTGAACATAACCCCTAGGGAATCGAGGAAGGTTGAGGGGTGCATGAGATATCTGAAATGCTTAACACAAATCTTACTTTTAAAAGTGGTCAAGCGTGACCTTTGACCCTTGAATCTAGCCAATGACCACCAAATCTAAACAGGTATAGAACTCGATGTTACCCATGATGTTACATGAATGGACAAGACAAAAACATAATGTGCAGCAAGGGGTATTAGAACTGGATTGGGTAAATGTTTTTAGCCTATCAAAGCCATATTCAACATGGTGCAAACTTAGTACATTTTGTACTTACTTGACTCTGAAAAATGCTGGAATCCAGGCACAGAAACCCTGTAACAACAAAATGCCTGGTATTAGTGGTACAGTGGATTTCTTGTCCTTAAGACGTTCCTTCTTCCTGTTTTTCCTTACGTGTACTGTGAAATCAGACCCATCTAGCTGATTCTCCCTATTCATATCTTATTTGTTCCATACTATGAATCATAAAATTCAGAATGACAATGAAAACTAGATACAATTAGTACAAATTCCAAGACTTTTGAATAACCTTTTCATCAATTTACATCCATCAAATTTCATGTCAATTTGACAACTACAAATAACCCTTCGACCACTGTGAACCATAATGGACTCATCCAGATAAATGTATGGTACAGTCTACTAAAGTCACCTAGGGAGGTAAGTGTTAAGACCTACCTTATCCTGTGAATGAAGGTGTGTATCTAGGGACTCCTGAGAACCGTGTGCTGGCTTGTCTCTCTCCCCGAAAAATAAGGACGTCCATCTACAACATTCAAACAAATATCATACAAATATTTATAAAACAAAATTAAATTGTATAAAATTAACAACATTTTTTTCCCTTTAAAACTGTTAAACAATTGAATTTTTAAAAAGCAAATAACCTTGCAATTGGCTTAAAAGATTTTGAAACAAAAAACATCAGCTCTATTTTAATCATGATTCATCAGAGGATCCTACCCTTTACAGTTTATTTTTGATATTAAAAGAAAAAAAAAATTGCAAAAAGAATCAATTGTGCAAAAACATTCATGTTAGACTGACTCGTGCAGAAAATGATGTTTGCATGATTGTACGTCCCAATTTTGATGAAAGTATAGAAATGGTAGAATACAGTTCAAGTGGTGTCACATGTAAGTAATATAGTCCACTAGACACATCCCCTGGGTAGCTGTCAGAACCGTAGCTATAGGTCGGAACATTTTTTATTTTTTATCAAACCGTACGGTCTGATAATATAAAATTTCAAAACAAAATAAAAACAACAGTATTTGAGCTATGGTTCCTGCAGCTATGGTCTGATAATGTAAAAATTCAAAATAAAATACCGGAAAATTTCTCAAAATAAAATACCGGAAAATTTCTCAAAATAAAATACTGAAAATTTCAAAATATAATCAAATTGTTAGGACTAGTAGAGCTATGGTATCGGCAGCTAATCCCCTGGGGTGTCACTGATGATTTCTTCTTGAACTATAAGCACTACAAGGTTTGTCACATTTATATACTTTCAGTAGCCACAGTTTAAGATATATATACCCTGGTATATATCAAAATGTTCTCAATTGTATGTAATCCCTTTAGTTGATCTCAACTTCAGTGCATCTCAACAAAACCTATTTGATTTCTTAAATAAATTTTCATTTTTGTTCTCTCGGGTATATAGCACATACATTGTACTCAAATAACAAAAGACTAGTAATTGTTACCTTAATAACAACAATATGCCATGCTATAAGTTTGGTGAAATTTGTAGAGCTATACTAAGATTAAAATGTTATTTTTCTTATTTCAAATACAACTGTTTTGGCAAACAGAGACACCACTGTTCAGCAGGCATGAAGACGGAAAGACAAAAATTATTACAGGAAACGTTCACTTTGTATCAATGCATGGCAGTAATGCAGGTACACCATATGTTATTGAATATGCCTGCATATCTGAGATAGAGGTATAAACATTATAGTTAGTCACCTATAACTACCAATCATTATACACAACAAAATACCAACCCATTATACATAACAAAATACCAACCCATTAAACATAACAAAATACCAACCCATTAAACATAACAAAATACCAACCCATTATACATAACAAAATACCAACCCATTATACATTAATAGAATCCATCCCTGATGTGAGGTATGGGTAAGGTAATTCAAACCAAAGGTATAAAATATTGAGCAGGAGACCCGAGGCTTCTGCTCAATATTTTATCCCGAGGGTTTGAATTACCTTATCCATACCTCACATCAGGGATGGAATCTATTATTTGCTTTTTACCTAAAACCTGTAAAACAGCTGCTCTTCTAGTAAAGTTGTAAACTGTCCGCACATTTCTCATTTTCATATGAAGCCCGGATGGCAATTGTTAATGTCGTCAATGACCCTGACTGACCCCAAAACTAAAGGTCAATATGAATTCCCCCGAGGGTCTATGTGTGTAAGCAATCCAGACCTGTGGGTCGGATAGAATTTTCCAGCATGCCGGAAATGTGGATATCTCGGTCTAGTATGCAAGAAAACAAAATACCAACCCATTATACATAGCAAAATACCAATCCCTTGTTTACAGCACCAACCACCAAGAGAAGGAAGCAGACACATTGTAGCAAGTGACATGTAGTTCATCAGGATATGAACTGCATTAGGTCAAATATTTTGATGTAGAATATGTATAATTCAAACTTGTTTTCTAAGACTTATAACAAAAGTGATACAAGTTCCACTGCTTTTTCTTTTTGATGCAATATTTATACATCCAGTATTAATTTTCAAGGCTAACAGCAAATAATTAGATTATTTTTTTTTAATTATCAAGTTGCATTCAAAACATTGGTGCAATTTGATGCAGAATCTTGAGAAATTAACAATTGATGTTGTCGGGGCACATTCAAGATTTTACCATAATGACTCTTACCAGTAGTAATACGTGTATAAATATCAGTCAAATACTTTTATAAACTGCAAAGCTAGATGTCAAAACTTCATTTATTTAACATCCAAATTAACATGGTCTTTTGCATTAAATTAAATACCTGAACTTATAAATCTTTCCTATATACAGTATTTGGTGTGTTGTGTGTGGGTGTGTATGTGTCATGAAGTGGTGCCAATGACCAGTGTAAATGTTCATGCACTTCCTGTATTTTGTACTGTATGTTAATAATGTAAATGTTGTACCGTTCACTTGTTTGTTAAATGTGAGGAAAAAGACTAGTAGCCCTTGGGCTGTTCGTAATCCTGTCAAACAAATAATGAATTATATATATACAGTAACCTCCCCTTAACTCCCGCAAGGTGGTTTTCTTTTTACAAAAGATTTATAAAAGCTATAGCCATGATGAAAAACACCCGTTTCCAACACTTAGTGACAGCCAGGAATTGTAGACGGTCAGACACCTTAACCACTCAGTCACCACGGCCCCATATGATCAGGAGATGAATTACATATGAATGATGTAGCAGGTTAATATAAGTGCACATATATTTGGATAAATGCTATCTATTCTAAATGCAAATGAATAAATACAAAAAGTTGGGGTGGAGGTTTTAAAACAGTAGAACCGTACACATTGTAACCATTGTTCTTCCTCAGCACTTGAGCACTGTAAACAAACATAAATTGAAAAACAAACAAAATTAAAACTGAAAAGAAACCGCTGATCAGCTGTGGCTAGATTAATATAACTCAAATGTAAGCAAAATAATATAAAATATAAATCTGACGAATTAAGAGAGTATCCTTGATATAAAATGTTTAAACTGAAGTCTTGCAAAATGTTTACATGAAATGCAATATTGTGATCACGTTTGAAGAATCACATGGTCTGTGATGGTAAAATTTGGGAGAACGTGGCGGCTAATATGGCCACCTCGGTAAATGTAATAGGCCAGGTAAGACATATAAGTTTTCCGCTCGGTTCCTCTTGTTTATAGCCTTTAAGTGTTACTGTGTTTCCCTTCACTTTCTCAGGCAGTATTGTATCTAAAACTCTTGTCGCTTGTGAGAGCATTGTACAGGAATGTTACAATCAGTGATGTTCATCTGGAACGTAATTCACAGACCGAACATAAATTCAGAATAAACAGTTGTTTCAGCTTTGATAAAATACCAATTCCGTATGAATCCTCACTCCCTTACGACAGAGTTTGGTTTTGCCATTATAAAGAAGTATAATCCATTTGTTATTGACATCATTCCATAAAACAGGAATATTTGAAATCACTTACAAATGATATATCACAAACAAAATTTTAATGATATATTTTACGAATCAAATTCTTCCTATTGTGACAAGCTGACATTAATATAACAAGGCTTGGATTGTTCTATTGTTGTCTTAATTTGAAAGAAATACAACATGTTTGCTCTGTGGAAATATTATGTATCTTTTTTTTCTTTTTTTTCTCTCCAAATTTAATTTATACCATTTACCTATGTACAAAAAGAAAACCTTTACAGAAGATATCTACAGTACAGACACAAGTTTTGAATTTTCATTCTGTATTCCTGCCACAAAGATGGACGACATTAAATAAAGGAATTTCCAATGTACTTTGGTTAGACGGCTGAAGAAAAAAATCTGTAAAAGCTATAGGGAAAAAATCCTGACTGATTCATAGTACTTGAATCAAGTGAAATCTACAGTATCTAAACCTATGTGGATCTGCTGTGCTTCAGACAGGCTGAGTGAATTGTTGGCGTCGGGAGAGCAGAAAAATTGATTTTACGACATCAGCACAATTTCAATTGTAGCGCTTACAAAAATCTTACATGATAATCATGCAGCAATCTACAAAGCAGATCCATAGGGACCAATTTGAAGGAACAATTTACCTGATAAAAAAAATAAAAAATGAAAAATAATTTCAACAGATGAGGAAAACATTTAAAGAGTGTTTTTATTTTTCTGTGTTCATACAGATTTTTTTGAAATTATATATATAAATATGTATAAGTTAGTTGATAGTTTTTGAAATTCGAAAACATCTTTGAAATAAAAATCTGGGATGACATACGTCTTTAATATAGCCATAAAACGTACGGCACAGTTTTGGAGTGTTTCTCCGCTGAATTTTACTGTGAACACATGATATTATGAAGTTGTTCCAAATTAAACTTTGCAGTGTCTAAATCCAACCATAATTGAAGCTGGATACCTCTTTGATACAATGATTTTACTGGAATCATTGGTAATATACACATTAAATGACTGAAAAGAGGAACATCTTTCATTTTTTCATTTAATATGTGTAATACATGTACTACAAGTATTATTATTTTTTCAATTTTTTGGGGTGGTGGGGGGTTGGGGGAGAGAGATAGTTGGGGTCGAGGTAGACAGGTTTTCAGTAAGAGCAAGATTAATTTATACAGTAGTACCTAAATGAAGGAATGGATTACAAAGATTTCCATATATATAAAACGTGAAAATCAATTATTATAGCATCTGATGCTGTATGATACGAAATTAACAACACTTAACAACAAGAAATAGAAACAATGATACGCTTACATTACAATAAATGACATTAACACATAACAACATTAATAAGAAACAAATTAAACTGTAAAAGTTCTTACTTCTCCTCCGCTCTGCTCACTAGAGCTATCCGACCGTAGTCCCAAGCAATCTTCCTCAGAAGAGCAAATAGTAAGATAATCACCTACAAAGACAAAAATATTATTTTTATAGCGAGAATTTTATTTTAGGTGGTGAAAAGATGTTATTGATGATTGTAAAGGGGGTTTCCTCTATACAGGTCCATTGAA
The DNA here is from genome assembly GCF_002113885.1 of Mizuhopecten yessoensis. Classification (NCBI taxonomy): domain Eukaryota; kingdom Metazoa; phylum Mollusca; class Bivalvia; order Pectinida; family Pectinidae; genus Mizuhopecten; species Mizuhopecten yessoensis. Next base: position 687,067 of record NW_018408743.1, on the reverse strand, counting down.
AATGAGGGTGACAGGGTTATTTCACCTAAACTATTAATAGACAGCACAAATCCCATGATGATGATGATGATTATAATATGATGATGATGATTTACCACCCATCCAATGGTGTTGATGATGATGATGAAGGGGATTTTCCCTATGCTATAAATAGAAACTTACCATCCATCCAATGATGGTGATGGTGATGTTGATAAAGGGGATTTTCCTTTTGCTATAAATAGACACTTACCACCCATCCAATGGTGTTGATGATGAGGGTGAATGGAATCTCTCCATATTTGCCACCTGTGAAGTCATATTTGGTTTGGTTGTGGAGCCAGAAAACCCCACACTTCTCTTCAGACGGGGGACCTACATCTTTATGTAGGTTAGATAATGCTAAGGAAGGCCCTGACCCCTGAGAATCCATCACAAATGGATGCAGTGTATGTAGTAGGGGTCACACCAGCATCTATTGGGAGGACATAGTCTTACACCAAGACCTGAAACAGAAAAAAAATATAAAAAAAATTGATATATTTTTCACATTTTGTATGTTCTACCTGAAGAGAATCATGCAGTTCCTGCAGAATGATCTATATCAAATTTTCATCTACGCTGTATTTCTTCTCTGGAAATTTACTCATTTTAATTGGAATCCATCTACATACATGTACCCCCAAAAAGACTTGGAAACTAATGTGTCTCTTGACAGTTTTATTTAACATCAAAAAGTTTGCAGTACATTACTTACTAATCCACACTTCCATGTATAAGTATTTGATTATGTCGTTAAAACAATGTTTCTTATTTGAATTTGATCACCACTAAAATGATACTGGAACTCCCAATAAACTCTGGATCTATCAATATCAGTCCTCTGTACATTTTTGATGTCTTGCAATATCTCTGTTTGTGTTCCAATAGGTTACATATACATGTATATATAATACCAACATGGTGATCTTCTATTATGTTACATACCAGTCAATAATGTACAACGTTTGTCAGTAGTAATGTGAAACAACGGTCAGAGGGATTACTACATATCTGTAAAGGAATACACAGGAATACATTGATGTGTCCCTGACGGCCGTGGCTTCGTAAATGGAGAGATAAACCACATGGAAAAGTATATATGTATCAGATATCAAGGCATGGCTCCACAATATACAGGAAATTAAGGGTATACTGTAGTGTCCCAAAGGATGAGGATTCTTAGAGAAAGAGACTAACCACATGAAGACTTTCAGATCATACAGAGGGCATGACCACAATAGTTAAACTTTTATTTAATACCCCTCATTTCATTTGCCACTTGCCTTTCTGCCAACATATTTCAAAAGTCAATCTTTTCCTTTTTTTCTTATTTTTTTCTTTTGATTCGTCTCCCTCGGTATTTAAAAAATGTTATAATGCCAAAACTTTTGCTGGAAAATGTTTGGCAGAATAATGAGGTTTAAGTGTAACTCAGAACAAGAGGTCCAAAGGTCCTGTATCGCTCACCTGGATCTTTATGCCCAGCATAGGTATATATGGCTATGGGTTCATGCAGGATCTAAACCATTTAAAAGTTATGGCAGAGAAAGTAAGTCCCTAGGGCTAGGGGTAGGGCTAGGGCCAGTCACAAGAGTCAATACTAATATCATGATTGTGTTCATTTCTTGATGCCAAGCAATGGTTTATCTGATTATAGGTTAGAGATCTCAAACATTTCAAAGATATGACCCAATACATAAGTCCCCAAGGGTGGAACCAGGGCAGACCCCAGGGTCAATTATTAAATATGACTTTGTTTATCTCTTTATGCATCAAAAGTATATATGGTTTTGGGGTGGGGATCTTAACGGTTTCAAAGTTATGGCCCAAAAAGTTAGCAGGTGAGCTAAAAACAAAAGCATATATTCCAGGAAGATTTGTTTTCCAAGGAAGAGACTTACTCAGGATGATCTTTGATGTGAAAACTTCTACAGAAGCATGACTCTTTATTTGACCATGTATTAACTATCAAACAATCAAGTTCTCACATACAAATTTTCAGGTTCATGGCCTTTGTCAGAAACTGTATAAATAGTTGATTTCTGAACTGGCAAGTTGGACACTCTTAAATCTAGAAGCACTCCTACAGTTCCTGACAAATGCAAGAAAGCCAAAATGTTCTGAATCTGAGATCTTTACTGTTTGATAATTAATTCAAATCTGAGCATATCCCAGTGAAGTGAAATAAAATACCCAGTGAATACGTTACTTCTGTACACACAGGAAATGACACGAAAAGCAACCAAATAGATACAAAAGCATACCCACTTCTTATTCAGAATGAGTGCTTTATTCAAAGACTGATCAATGTAGCTCCCATACAAACTACCACACAGAAGCTTACCACTAAATACACCAACCATACACCAGAGGCATCCTAGCCCAACGGTAGTGACTTCTTCAAAGGTTGATCATACCAATAATAACATTTTAAAATACACACACATTCAAGGCCACTTAACTACACATATTCAAATACATAGACTGAAGTCTAACAGGCGATGCTGTACCCAAATTAGGGCATTTTCACTCAAATGACGTCGACACCACCAATTTAAAAACATTGAAAGATTAATAAACAAACATATTTTAAACTTAAGACTGGATTTTTTTTTAACCATTTCCAAATTTTATGAATATAATACAGTTGTTTTCCAATTATTACCTTTTAATAACATTAAAATAGTCAATGCTGACGCTCCACTTTTTCCAATTTTTTTTAACAGCATTGTGTCCCAATAGTAGCAACTTATTCAATGACTGACCAACCTAAATGATATTTCACATACAAAGACATAGCCCCTATGCACAGGGTACCCAAAATATGGCAGATCAATGCATGCAACCCAATGAAAACTTCTGGATAATACGTTGGCTGTCAAGGGATTTAGTGCCACCTATTGGTCCAGTACTTCTGCCAGTACCAATTATAACGAGAGCTTCACACCAACTCCAACCTCTCAGAAGGCATTCCGTTATCAACATGCATGTATTAAACCCTTATAAATGTATACTCTAGAGAGATTAGATAGAAACTGGCCACAAATATCAATGAATGTTTCAACCTCCCGACATCCTGACATTCATTATACATGACTTAAGATGTACAGTGAGAATATAGGTCCCCATTTCACATAAATCCGTTTACTTTTAACAACAACTTCTGCGCTTTAGAAACAATTCAATAAAATCCCATTTCAGTATCCGTTAAGTACGATTACTTATTTCCCCTAGTTATTCCTTCCTCCAAACTACCATCCCCCCCCCTCCCCCGGATAGCTCAATTTATCTTTCCCTTTTTATGCATAAAAGTAACTAAAACAAGAGGCCCAGAGGGCCTGTATCGTTCACCTGGAAATGTTAGCAAAATTGAAGTTAGAATAGCATGATGTTACTGGAACTGTACCTGTATTACATGGTTAGTCGGGTGTTATATTTATATACAATTGGACAAGATCCTGTCATTCCTAAAGTAAAAGGAGGATTTCGAAGAATTTACTATGTTTCCCCTATTGGGCTCCGCCCCTCTGTTCCTAGGGGGGTCAGACCCATCATTGATACAAAATTAGGTCCCCTTCACCCAAGGATTCTTAAGGTCAAATATGGACATAATCCTGTCATTCCTACAGAAGAAGGATTAAAAGCTATTTTTCCTCTTTGGCCCTGCCTCCCTGCCAAAATGGGGGTCAGACCAACCATTTATACAAAATTGGTTCCCCTTCACCCAAGGGTGTTTCATCCCTAATTTAATCAAAATCCTGTCATTCCTACAGAAGAAGAAGGATTTTGAAGAATTTGCTATGTTTCCCCTATTGGGCTCAGCCATTTATACAAAATTGATTTCACTTCCAAATATGACGCTACTGTTCAAATTTGGTCAAAATACCTTCACCCAAACGGAAAAAGAAGGAATAAAAGCTATTCCTCTATATCCCTTATTGGGCCCCGCCTCTCTTCCCCCAAGGGGGTCAGACCCACCGTTTATACAAAATTAGTTCCCCTTCACTCAAGGATGCTTCATACCAAATCTGGACAAAATCCAGTCATTCCTACAGAGTAAGAAGGATTTTGAAGAATTTGCTATGTTTCCCCTAGTGGGCCCTCCTCCTCAGCCCCCAGGGGATCACCACACACTGTTTATACAAATTTGAGTCCCCTTGCTCCATGGATGCTCCAGACCAAATTTATTCAAAATCTACTTGGCCATTCAGGACAAGTAGTGTTCTAAAGGAAAAGTTGACAGATGGATGGACGGACGGACGCTGCAGTATGGCATAAGCTCACCATGGTCCTTGGGACCAGGTGAGCTAAAAAGCATTCATTTGATTCAGACACACCTGTTATAATAATTACACACACCCTGCAGTAACTAGGAGATCATTTGACCACAGCATGTACATTTTTGAGTTTGTGTGAGTTTGGACTTAAATGAGGGAGATCTGAGGGAGATTGGTAAATTTTGGTCAAAATGAGGGAGTCTTCCTCCTAATGAGGGAGAGTTGACAGCTATGACACTATAAACCTGATTGTTTTCGCACATTCAAATTTTAACACACTGTCACATTTCAAATTTCAACACACTATCCTATTTTAACAAGTTAGCACATGGATGAATTGGTTCACCCTCATTATAGATATGCAATAGGAACTGTATACAGAAACAATTTTAGTGGAATATTTCAATGCAAAAAGCTGGGTTAAAAGCTTGATATGTGGTTGAGTAGTTTTGACACATTAGACCTAATGTGCGGCAACAAATCCACCACAGATTATACTTGTGTCTTGTCATGGTCATCTCATTTTTTTTTATTGTTTTCAAACATCAAAACAACAACTTATGTGACACATTATCATAAATGATTTTAAAAAAACACTTGGAATTCTGTTAAATTGTCAACAGATTTTTGTCAGTTGCACTTGGTAATCTATATTTGGCTTCCTAGATGAAAAATGGAAAAAAACAAGGAAATGCAGCAAAGCTACTTAACACCAATTTTGTTTATAAATGTGAACGGAGGAAACGGATCCTGCATACTTCAACTTATTCTTTGAATATTTTTGTTAATGACATTTGAAACATTTATTTTTTTGCAAATGATATCCCATCTAGATTTTAATGATGTAATTTGTTACAATGTCTGTCGCTTCCTGTACATCCGAGGTTTGTTGTGCTACAAGACCAGAGTGACAGCAGGTCTGGTTACCATGACAATATCACCTGACGTGTTTACAAGAAGTCCACTCAGACTTTAACAGGAAGTAAAGTGATTGGTGGGCTCGGAACAAAATCTATAGAGTTAATAATGCAGGTCCCAATAACCGGTCGAGTAAATGACCATTGAAGTAGTATGTCCAGACGGGTAAATGACCAACCTTTTGTCCAGTAAACATGGTAATTGCTCTTCATTGACAATGAAAGGTATATTGCAATCAAGTCAATGATTTTCCCATCTGTCATCTCATTCCTATATTATATAATTATCAATCAGTATTTTTGATATCTTTTTGTTGATGGTAGTAGAAGCACTAATTTAATAATTATTTTGACAAGTGTTAGCCCTTCTGAAAAATGATTGATCTGAGGGAAACAAGTAAATGTGTTTCCCTAAAACAGGTGCAATAAATGTATATTTCCTTATCAATTCCCAATAATCTAATCTGGAAACCCAAGGGGTCCAATGATATCTCCCTTCAATATCTCTTCAATATCATTATCTCACTTTGAAACAACATTTCATTCTTGTTGCATATCAACCTCCAATGGACACCCTTCAGCTCACTTAGAAGCTCTCAGATCTACCCTAGAAACCCTACCGATCACACTTGGAAACTTGAAAATCTGTTAATCTCAACTATGCAGTCGCCCTCCTAATGCAGTCTTCAGGACTATGGTTTAGCAAACCCAGGTCAATATATATTGGAATGATAAAATAAGGAGTGTGAAGTAGATGAAACAGAAATCAGTAAGGTTTTAAACCAGGGTGGTCGGGTGGTGCAGTGGATAGTGCACCTGCCTTTCACCAAGGCGGCCGGGGTTCGATTCCCGATGGGACGTGAAAAGTTATGGGGTCACCTGCCCGACCATGTGGGTTTTCTTCAGGTACTCCAGTTTCCTTTCACACTAAGACCCCATGTGGGCTAACATCCGGGCCAACAAGAGTGATTGATAAATAACTTGAAATAACTTGTTTCATAATTGTTGTAAAATAAATAAAGTTTATATTTAAACCCAAAAATGCACTATATGTATACCCATACCCATCATCATTTATAATGAATTCTAGCTCCACTGGTCAATAACCAGGAATTATTGGCAGATAGACCATGCACAAGTATGTATTATTTTCCAACAGACCAACGCTCTTCCAAAAACCTCCCCCAGCCAATGTACTGGTAGATAAGTGAATTGCAGGACTGGTTTCATTTGTCAAATGAGAGAACCCACATTTATTTTTTTATGTTTTTGAAGATAATGAAAACAAATCTACTTAAACCTGTAAATCTCATTCATATGCATGGTGAAGGTGACTTGAAATAGTATTTGTAAATCTGTCAAATGTTGATGCTATGTGTTGATGAGCGCCACGATAGATTTGTGGATTTGATTGATTGAAATAAAGATCTGACAGAAAGCATGTCAGTGATTACCGATTTATTTCAGTGTTTACCAATCTACTTGAGACTCTCAGAGAGAGAATTTTTTTAGTGCTGTTCCATCAATATTATCTCATTGACAATACACACAAAACAGAAGTAATTTGAACACTTTCAATCCAAGAGATCCTTGAGGATCTCGGTGCCACTATTGAAATATAATGGAATACTCCTCATACTTATGTTTCTACACATACCTAATCATTTTGAAAAGGGGCCTGTTTGGCAAGTAACATCAATTTTCACCGGCAAAACTTTTTACCATTTATAAAAGTCTGCTGTGTGCCTCTATATACAGAGTTATTTCACTTCGTCTGGGGTACTTTTTCTCTTCATTTCTCTGTTCTTTTTGTTATAAGCACAACATGTTTAGTTACCAACTGATGATAGCGCAATACCCATAATGACCAAGCTATCATTTGTTTCCTGAACTGCAGTCCTATCCTCAGGCTTTTCTGACTCATACCAGGTAACTTTCTCAATTAAAACTGATAGACTACACAAAACTAATAAAGGCAATCTATACACCCAGTCAATGTAAATATTTACATGTATCAGACACCATTGATTCCACCATTGATCACACCTGTGATTACACCTGTGATTACACCTGTAATTACACTTGTAATCAATGATACATAAAGACAGGTGTTGACAGGTATAACGCAATCAAATTTACTCACAATCAATAATGGACGATAGAATCATAAAGGAATACTCACAAGCAGCTACAAGTGCATATTGTATGGCAATTACACTATTATCCATTGAGGGTATCACACAGTATAAATATGTCTGTCTATTCAGAAATATATCTGGGTATGAATACCTATAAGATTTAAATAATATCTGGTCAATTAAGATGACATTAAAAAGTTGCATCAGTATATATATGTGTAAATACCTGTCTATGAAGGTCACTGTTCTGTCTTTATACCTGTCTATGAAGGTCACCTCTATGTCTTTATACCTGTCTAAAAATGTCACATTTCTTTCTAAATACCTGTCTATAAAGGTCACCTCTCTATCTAAATACCTGTATATAAAGGTCACCTCTCTATCTAAATACCTGTATATAAAGGTCACCTCTCTATCTAAATGCCTCTCTGTAAATACAAGCCTATACCATAAAATATAAAAATCTGTGAAATTGTTGAAATTATTGAACAGTGAAAGCAGAAAGACCATTTCTATATCGAACAACACAAAAAATATTAATTGTATTTAGTTTGAAATACAATACTACAGTATATGATAATTACACGAGTAAAAACTGAGTCGGTTATCATAATGAACACTTGTTGATTGCTCCATCAATATGATGACAATAAATGTCACCTCGGTATATACACATCCTATGCATTGTGTGATAACCCCCAGCTAGACAGCTTTATCATTGTTTGGCATGATACACACCGTCACCAATACCAATAATCAATGGTCGTCATGTCAAGGTAATTGTGTCTCGTCAGCAACACATTTGTACCACAAAGATTCAGACTGTGTCAACCGTACATGTTCAGGGTGCCCAGGTAGTGGTTACGATAGCAAAATACAGGCAGGCAGGGGCATAACAATATCAGGCTGCAGAAGACACATGCAGCCAACACATAACTTTGTCAAACACTTTTAGTGCATCCCTTTCACCTATTGGCAGTCTCAAAAGTGTCTGCACACAGTCTACAATCCAGCTACACCCTTGGCAGGGGAGTGGTGAAGACAGACTATTGGAAAATCCATACTCTCAGTCAATTTTTAGTACAATTTATGGGAAATATATTTTTCAAATGACATCCATTGACACAATGATACATTTAGAAGAAAACACTTCCAGGCGAGTCTATCCATTTGTCTGTGATACTGCAGGCCAAGTTATTTCTAAACAATTTTATATCAAATAAATATGGACACATTACACAGTTCTAGCAAATGAATATACTCACTTCACAAACCGTCCTCACATAATTCAGTAAAATATTTCAAAATTAAAATTGTGAGCTATCTGACCAAGGCATGCAGGTTTCAGGTAATTTAAAAATGTCTTTGCCAAGTTTTCCATTTTTGTTTACGAATACTTCACTCATCCTGTTTCATAATATTAGTCAGGCCTATATAAATACCATCTGGGAGGAGTCAGTTTTTGTTCAGGTTTGGTATTAATCTTCAAACTTTAAAAAAAAAAACAGGTTTGGGAAAGGAACAGACCTGCAGTAACCCACTGCAGTAGCCTATAATATACTGATAACGTGAACATTGATGCGGCCATCAATTCTACCTATACCTGTGAATGGTGGTTTTAATCTTCGACTTCTGATACTGAAGAAAACAAACTCTATCTGCTGCCCCCATTGCAAATCTTGGATCCCTCCCTCCCCTCCCCTCCCAGGCTTAAAACCTTAGTTGTTGTAAGGATGTTTAATCCTAAACAAATTGAACAAAAATCTAATACTTTCTTCATCAGAAAATGTATGAAAATTCGTTCTGTAATTGTCTTAATTTTCAGATCCTTGTAAAATCATACATTACTCTTCATGGAGTTTGAGAAAATCATTACTATTTTTTAAAATTTGTATTGAATTTATATTTTTTTCATAAATGAGTCGGTTATCAGTTAGATATATAGTAGACAAATCAACATAACTAGGAATGAGACATTAACAAGAGGCCCATGGGCGTTAACGGTCACCTGATATATTTATACAGAGAGTTGATTTTGTTTTTAACATGAGCAGAAATATTATTCAGTGACAAAAAACAATAAAACCACCTTATTCAATATCTAGCATACAGATTTAAGACTAAAAAGTATTTGAAACTAGCACCTCTGATTCTAAACAAGGAAAATGAAGAAATTTTAGCACACTGACTCCTTTGGGCCCCACCCTACAGCCCTTGGGGGTAGGGCTGGCTCAAAATTTTCAAAGTATCAAACTGTCAACTCAGGGTTATAATTCCAATCAAGTTATTAACATGTAATATTCAAAGTATCATTTGCCATTATAAACCATAATAAATTTTGCCCCCCCCCTCCCCCCGTCCTTCCCCAGGGGGTAAACGTGAGACCCTAGGGTCATAAACCTTAAGACCCTTCCATCTATGAAGAGTGTTTGATTCTACCATATCTGGGTCTTGAGAAGAAGATTTTTGAAATTTTAGTCAATTTGACCCTTTTTGGCCCCGCCCCTCAGGCCCCTGGGGGCTGGGGACCAAACCGGCAACCATTTTTGTTGACCTTTGGCCATGGAAGGTTTCTGCAAAATTTCATTGAAATTGGTTCAGGGGTTTTGGAGAAGAAGTCGAAAATGTAAATTGTTTACGGACGTACGACGGACGACGATGATAAAAGGCAATCACAATATAGGTCACTTGAGACTTTGTCTCATGTGACCTAAAAACATAACTTGATAAAGCAATCATTGTGTCTACAAATGCATTGATGTTAATAAACAATCCTGCAGACTCATATCAGCTGGTCACCATATGTATATTGACAAAACAATTTGTGACTGCTATGGTTTAGATACGATATAAATCAAATAATAACTTCCATCAACAAATATATTTCATCTCGAACCCTATGGGATTCACAATCCCACAGGGTTAAATGTAGAAAATATTACAAACCATTACCTAGTTGTTCTGTGTATTAAATCTTCCCAAATTTCCACATACATGTTCACATGTTCAACCATGCATTATGACTGCTGATGAAATTAAGCTTGCAGCTACAGTTTTTGCACAAGCAGCAATATTTCTTGGTTTATATGTGTATAGGCCTATCTGTAGGATGACTTCAGCTCAGCGTAAAAATTCAGATTCCATTTTATAGACTGAAACTAACATCTTGCTTTGTGAACGGATGAAATAACAACGAGACATTTTACACAAGCAGTCACTGGAACATCATAAGTGTTGGAAGTAATGTTCAAAAGCAACTGAATTCATTCATGTGAAAAACAGTATGTCATCATGGACTGCTAAATTCTGCCATATGGTAGGGTTTTCAACAACCGTTTATTTTTCCCATTTGTTAGATTTGAGGCATTGTAGAAAACTGAAGTAATTATTCTTGTGTACATCATAAACAATAACATAATTTTAATTGCAATCATTATCTGAATACAATAAAAAAAAAATCAATGACATTATGAACCAGCTTTTAACTCAGAATTTGTCCCAACAACCATCTTAATATATAATATATATTACATATTCAGAAACATTGTCGTAACCTTTTTTTTCCTATTCAAGATTATAATGTATTTATAATATACAGTATATAGTATGATAAACTTGCTACTGTGTTTTTACTTTAATTGTTGGTCATTGCTATTGTGGTTTTACTTGAATGGTTCACGTTGGTCAAAGCATTCTCATCAATAATTAAAACCACTGGGAGGCAGGAGTGTGTGTAATTGACATATGGCAGGGTCGGTTTATCCAGTGAAGTGAAAATTACTGTCCTGTACCTGGACAAAAATTGAAACTGACCATTAACTAATAGCCCTAACTGACCACTGACAACCATAAAAAGCATGATCACATCCACTTTTCGCCCTATATATAGTAGGCTACTGTAGGTCAAAGATCTGCTGCAGTACATGTACCAGATGTTGATCCATATGTCAATGTCAATAACGCTCTGTAGACTCAGTACCGACCCAAACAGGTAAAGCAAATTGTTTCACATGGTGAATAATACATAAGGCATTGAAACCTACCTTCCCGAGTAAAATTATTTGAATCCAACCGAAAAAATGTAGCAGAGTATCTATAAATCCTTGTGGTGGAGCTAGCAGACAGTCACCGTACAACTCTGCCAGGCCTTACACCAGATACAAATAGCCTGGCCCCAAAAATCAATACTAATTTTTGTTATTCTCCAAACACAGCAGCTGAAATATCAGCCGGTGAAGTTCCTTATGAATTGAATGCTGCTGCTTACAGAGGCTGAAATAATACTTCAGATTTAGCTTCCTTCTGATTCAATGACTTTCTGTTGTTTTAACCACTAGAAGAAATAATTAGGTGTCCAGGTTAACAGGTATTGAGATTCTAGCTGTGCCCAGGCAGCTTGCTTAATTAAACAGTTGATGCTACAGACCTGACATCTTCAATCAATATCTAAATAATCACTATGAGCGGGCTGTCAGTCCTTCAAACATCAGTGGCTTAGTTGGCCTGTCAGTCCCTCCATTATCAGTAGCTCAGTCTGTACTTCAAACATCTCTGGGACGGTAAGAGTGATTACATCAGAGAAGTACCATAATACTGGATCCTAACTAACACCAGCAAAGTCAATATAGCTCTGTCTATATACCAAACCAAATCATAGCCTAATCCTGCATTTAATTTTATTGCACAAGAAATAAATTTGACGGGAGAGAATGAGAGAATGCGTGTCTACACAGTACAGGTGCTTGATTCAATGCCCATCTCTTCATTTGCCACCTCATCTATCACTCAGTTAGCTCCACAATTTAATTTACTTAGCAGTTCTTTTAGAAGTCCTCTTTTGACTGCTGATGTCTCGTCATAAACCCTTAAATTTATAATGCGGAAAAAAAGACATGTATTAAATTGTATATCTATATGTACTGTAAAGCGTTTTAGAGTGGCTTATGTTAGCTAGATAGGGCGCTATATCAAATGTTGAAAATTTATTTTATTTAATTATGTAGAAAAAAATGGCCTGCTGAATCCCAGTGTATGATGTGTGTGAATCAACTAATGTGGGCAAATGATAAAACTGAATGTAGCACATGAACCACAATTTAGTGGGTGGGGGTATTTAATTTCCACCATTGCAGAAAAAACACAATCCTCAAAATACTGAATGCATACTTTTGAGGACATGACACACACACAATATGAACATAATAAATCACATCTGAATAAGAAATTTAAACAGTTTCATTTGTTTGATTGATCAATGCATACATTGACATAGACAAAGACATGGATGCAACACATGGGAGACAAATAAATGGAGCCTCCTTGGTCACATTTTTGACTTTTGGAACCTGACATACAATAAACAGTTTCTGATCAGTTCCATGCTAACTTTTCAGTTCTTCTGGTTAGTGGTGTGTTAATTTTTCATTTCAAACTGTGTCAAAATGAACCACTTGTTTGCGAACCCACAATCCAAAGTGCTAGTACGTACTATTTCTGAAAGATATTGACAACTATACATTTATATAGGTTAAACCTAAAATGATTTGGATGGCTGCTATAGACTTTTACACACTGCCAATTTGGTCCTACACTCTACTATATACAGAGTTATAGCCCTTTGTTCATCATGCATCACTTTGTCAGGTGTTTCTCTCAATAGCTTTGAACATATTTTATTGCTAAAAATACAGCAAATGGACGCTCTATCATTGAGCTAAAGGGAAATTCCCTCTAGCGTAAAGCTGGAAGGCGACGGTAATCCTATGTACAATTAAAATCTGCCACACTATTCCGGCACACCTTTTTAAACAAAAATATAATGCTGCATTAGGAATTAAGGCTGATGTCTTCATAACAAACAGTTTACCAGATTTGTAACATATGTGAAACTCTTTTGCGACCAAACAGATTTAATGCTACATTTTGTACATTATGACATATGATCAAAAGTTAATTCATATACCTAGCTCATTGGTAGCCTAATTTTTCTTACGCTATCTTTCCAAAGGCATACTGGGGCCTGTTTGCTTATATTATGTGGAACAATTCACTGGTTTGACTGTTTTTAAATGTAACGTTTTCTGGTATAAATTCTGGCAGACCTGCAAATGTTTATGCTGGCCTTGCAAGGCTTTGTCAAGGCTAGCCTGAAAGCAGCATCAGATTTCTATGTCAAACTTGATTTCATAAACAAAAGCAGCCCAGTTGGTTTCAAACCAAGGTGGCATTCGCAAATCCCGGTTGAAACAGTTCAGGTGCAGGCACAGAAATTTATTCAGCAATAAATGAACGCATTTGGACCAAACTGTAGGCATAACTTAAAAAATACACAGTTACAGGGTTTTGTGACAAATAAATAACAATTATTCAAGAATAATGTGTCTTTCCTTCAAGTGTCCACTAAATTATATATATAACATCTTTATATATTCTACATGAATTGACCTTGTTTTTAAAAGAAATTATGCATCTACTAGCTAGACTAGCAAAAGTCAGCATTTTAGTTTGGATCAGGCACGTCTGGGCCCCTCGATACATGTTACATGCCGAATATTCCTGAGGTCAGCCTCAGTTCAGATCTGATTCTGTCATTTTCTTTTCATGTTCAGTTGGTTGAAACGGTTGAACTGCATGGGTATGCGAAAGGGGCCCAAGACTGCATCATATCACAAGCATCTGTATCTGGTATGTAATCAGCTTTAATCTTTCAGTGCAGTACTGTAGCCTGTTTATATTGTTATGTTAATTAACACCAACCTTTCTTATATAACTTTAGCATATTTTATTTTGCTCACCTATATTTTATTCATCCTTGTATAGGCCTATGTTTATTTGCATATGCTATGCTTTTGTTTGTTTTGAATTATACCTAGTTTGTCGCAGCCATAGCTCTACTGAGCTAATGTTTGTATGTTTATGGTATGTGACGTTCAATAAATATTCTTGTATCTTGTATCTTAATAACAAAATAAAAAAGTCTGCCTACCCAACTATATTGTATTTTAGTATTTACATACCAGATACAGGTGCCTGTGATCATACCCATGACACATAGCTAGGGTGCTTTCTTACCGACTGTCAAAACAAAGATTACAAATGTTACTGTACTGTCATTGTCATGTGAGTGACTTTAGCAGACGATGGAATTTCAATTGCACTTGTCTGCTGGCCATGGGTCAGTACATTTAAACTAATTACAAAGCGTAAGCCATTTACCTAATGAAGCTTAATTATGATATGCAGTCCACCACACACTTGGAAACGCCTTCGTCGTTGTTGATGTAGGCCTATCTCTGTAGCATAAAACGATGCTGAATCTGTCGTAATGGTAGACTTACTGAATTACACTAATGGAACCCGACGACAGTAAAAATTTCAGGAATAAGATAAATTTTAAAAAGAAATACAAAATGATGGTGCAAGTGCAAAAAATTAGTGCTGTACCCAAAACTATTTTAACACTTCTAAAGGAAAGTATCCCTATTTTAAGGTACAAAGATTCATATATAATATCAAAAATGATACAGTTTCTATTTTACGTGAAGTCATAGCCGAAATCGACTCAGATATTATACCTGACATGAAAAGCTTTAAAACGATTCAGATTTATTTGAGGATCCACGTTAATTCCACGCATTATGGTACTGCATTAAGGTGAAACACTTCGCCGAAAAAATCATAATGGCATTATTGTTTGCCAAAAATCATAACTGCTTACTGAAAGTGTGTATTGCAAATCGATCAGTGTTTGCGACAGCCGCTGGAACTTTGAATGTCAGGGGTTTGGCAGAACTCACCAAGCTGACAAACAAAACGGTTTCTCACCTTGGGCATTCGACTCGTGTATTCCAAAAGCATTTATTGTTGTTTCCAAGATGTCTCTTTCAAACCGACAGTAGCGTCATTCGGGGACTGAAATTACACAGACTGTTCAGTACAGGAAACGAACTTTACCGTCAAACACCTCAAATTAAGAGCAAAGGGAAGGAGTTCAAAAACTTATTTGATTTGGATACAAATGTTAAAAAGGATGTACTTCTGTTTAGTTGCTATAAAGCAGATCCTATTTACACGTTTTTCTCCTGGTTTGGTTTGATATTTTTGGGTATAGCCGCTGGTATAGCAAATTTTTCATGGACGCTATTTGGTGCCCTCCCTGTTGAAACTGAAGAGGAAAAGGAAAAACCATGGTCCCAGAGATTATCCTTACGAAACAAAATAATGAGATACGCCTTTGTGGCGGTGATGGTTATAGTAGGTAAGTTGTGTGGTTCGGACAGGTCATTTTTAATTGAAAACATTTTTTTTAAAAGAAAATATATATGTTCAATAACACATAAAGTTGTAGTACTAATATTAATACCTGGCCTCCTCTGCGCAATATAAAAAAATATCTCTCGTCGTCAGAAAGCTACGTTATCGCAGCTAATAAAGTTGTAACAGGAAAAGAAAGAGAGAATTGACTGAACTCTAGACAGATGCGCTACATAGCCATCAGTGATTGACCTGGTCCAGTTCCACAGGTCAATCACTGATTCCACTACAGTTCTCTCTCTATGTCTTCACCCCCATGTAAAGAGAAAACTCTTTACAACCCAGCTTCAGGTATCTCCTAGTGAATCGGTCAAATATTCAAGATCGACAATCGGAACTCTATAATCGATCGACAATCGATTATCGGTTTAAATTACCTACTCGTGACAACAAGCTTAAGGTGTACTCACAGTTTAGGTATTAATTACCCCCATTTGAAAGCTGGGGATCCAATCACTATAAAATAGCATATTGATAATTTTTTATCATGAAAAACACTCCTGCTAGCTTCATTTTACTAGCTTTCTTTAAAAGACTTCTTCTTTTTAGCCACTTATTGGAATTAAACTAAATTTGACTGGAAGCATCCCTAGGTGGTGGGGATTCAAAATTGAGGCTGACCCCCCAGGGGGCTGAGGGGCGGGGCCAAAAGGGGTCAATTTGCCCATATTGCTTTAAGCGACTTCTTCTCTGGAACTAAGAAGTGGATATCAACCATATTTGACTGGAAGCATCCCTAGGTGGTGGTGATTAAAAATTGTACAAATGGTGGGGCTGACTCCCCAGTGGGCTGAGGGACGGGGCTAAAAGGGGGCAATTTGGCTATATTGCTACAAATGACTTCTTCTATAGAACTGTGCACTGGATATCAATCATATTTGATCAAAAGCATTCCGGGGAGGCAGGCATTTAAAATTGTACAAATGGTGTGGCTGACCCCCAGGGGGCTGAGGGGCAGGGCCAAAAAGGGTATTTGGCTATACTCCTTCAAGTGACATCTTCTCTGGAACTAAGTGATGGATATCAACCTTATTTGACTGGAGCATCTCTAGGTGGTGGAGATTCAAAATTGTACAAAAGGTTGGGCTGACCCCCCGGGCTAAGGGGTGGGGCCAATATAATGAATTACTTGGAAATGGTTGAGATCCCCACCATATAACCATATGTACAATTGCTGAGTATAAAGAGAAGAATGCACATTTGCTTCCAGGATGTCCCTAGGGTCTGGCCCCACCCTTGGAGACATAGTCCCTGGGCCATTACTTTAAAACGGTTGAGATCCCCACCCCAAAACTATATATACAAAAGCTGGGCATAAAGAGACGAATGCAATCATGATATCAGAATAGACCCTGGGGTCTGACCGAACCCCTAGGGACCTAGCTTCTTAGTCACAGCTTGGAAACAGTTGAAAGCCCCACCCTATAACCGTTTATATACAATTGCTGAGTATAAAGAGATGATTGCACATATGCTTCCAGGTTGGCCTTGGGGACTGCCCCACCCTTGGAGACTTAACCCCTGGGTCATAACTTCGAAATGGTTAATATCCCCACCCCAAAACTATATATACAAATGCTTGGCAAAAAGAGACAAATGCAGTCACGATATTAGAATTGATCCTGGGGTCTGGCCACAACTCTAGGGACCTAGTGTCTGAGTCGAAGCTTGGAAACAGTTGAGATCCACACCCCATAACCATACATAAAATTGCTGGGCATGAAAAATCTAATAAAGCTATGCTACAAGGATTGGCCTTGTGGTCTGGCATACTCCCTTGATCTCATTTGGAGAATAGTTTGCCTTGATTGCTTAGGTATCCAGGTGAGCGATACAGGCACTCTGGGCCTCTTGTTATATTAACCACCCTATCTATAATGTCAGTGCAGATGTTGCGTCTGCTTCAAGTTAGAAAAGGAGAAATCATTATTAATCCATTTTTGCATGACATAATGCAGAATTTTTCATGGATTTCCAAAAAGAGGTATTTTTTTAATCTGTCGACATTTAAATTTAGGTATGAACGCTTAATGTCATCAAAATTCAAACTTTGAAAACGTGGGTAAATCGCCGATGGGAAGGTTGAGTAACAAGGTGCTTGTCGTAAGGTCCTTGCCATGTAAACCTCTAACATTGTTGAAGTATTCACTGACCACTGACATTGACTATGTGACGCTTGAATGTGGACATGGTTTCAAGCGGGAATTTAAGCCATATTTGACATATAATTACATAATTATAACTGTCTTTTGGAATTTCAATTGAACATAATCGATCTTTCATCAGCAAAAGTGATTATTGGATCGGACCCTTTTCAAACTCGATTTAATCGATGTTTCCGATTATCGGTACACCACTATCTCCTAGCCCAAGTTTCCTCTGGCTCCTGACACCAGACTTAAACATTTCGACAGATAGATGTCTGGTGCATATCTATCTATCAAAATGTCTACGTCAGGTTTCAGGGCCTGAGCAAACTCAGGCCTCCGAACTCCAGACATGGCAATATTGAGCTGCATAGTTTCCGCCGAATCGACTCGGTCCATCTCCACTGCAAAGTAAAAGACATGATCCATATTGCTATGTAACAAAAAAGTCATACATGTTTGACTGTTGCTTCTGTTTGCATATTTCGAATATACAGTCAAAGCTGAATTAACTGACTGTCTCCTCTTTAAGTTTAGAAGAGATAGTCAGTTATTTCAGTGTATGGAATATCCAAAAGTTACTTTTATCTAGTCTTAACAGATGACATCTTCAAAGGTTATTATGTTTATCATTCACGCATGGTTGTTTACCTCTATGTCATACAAGTATGCTTAACTTTCAAATGTTTGGCAGTTAACTGCATTAATATTGTTGAGATGGTGCTGTTGTAGTGATATCATACATAGCTTGAATTTTTATACGCCCGTCAAAATTTGACGGAAGTATTATGGTATGGGCTATGGGGTTTTTGTTTGTCCGGCAATCCCCTCCTACTATTTTGACCGATCTCTTTGAAACTTGGTATACATTATAATCATGATATGAAGTTGTGTCTCCCTTAAAAGAATTTTGATTCAACGATTTGTGCAAAAGTTATTGTCCTTTGTTCATTTTAGTATTTGTTTTTTTGTGCGTAGATTTTCTCCTACATTTTTATAGCATGTCAGCTAACCACTATTAGAATGATGCAGATCTTCTTTCAATGTAAGAAGGTATATAACACTATATGGCATTCAACGGGCGTATATTGTTCCGCCCCGCGGTACTCTTGTTAACAGTTATTTTTCTGACTATTTGTAATATGCATAATCGTACAGTATTGGTTTTCACCAAATTTGTATAATGTCTGACATGATAAGGAGAAGCTTAAAAACCAGTATAGAGTCTGGATTTTGCATATCAAAACTGAGGTTCAAGCACTTCTTCAATCCTATTGGTTAATTCTTTCAGAAATATTCAAGCTACTAGATATAATTATGCAAACAACTTATAGTTTGGCACATCCTTCCTTTAAGTTTATTGATCCACTGATCATGACCTAATTATTAAAACTTTTTTCCCAGGTTTATTGGTGGCTGGATTGGGCTTCATGGTTCCATCCAGAACAGTTCGAGAGATCCATTTGGTGGCTGGAGGGAAGAAGGGTCGGATCGTAACATTTGGACCTTTTGGGAGAAACATCAAAATAGAGCGTCCCCTAAAAGAAATCGTCCCCTTGCATAGCCGTACTGAGCACAAGACCGACTTGAATATGAAAATTATAGGCTACACAGGTTTCTTTACATTAGACACAGGCAGAGGAATTTTCCATGAGGAGAAATTATATGACTTCACAGTGGGTTCTAAGAATGCATAATGAGAAAAAAATTGAATGTTGACTTGTGCACATGAAATGTTTAAGAAACATTTTTACCATTTAAACATCTGAGTAGCATATGTGAGAACAAAAATCAGTCGAAACTCACCAAATTATATTTGAATCAGAAGTGTATAATTACGGAAATTATCCACTAGCTCAAGGGCTACTACGTATACAGTAACAGTATGTAGCCTTTTTTAGCCACCTGGCCCGAAGCACCTACTGTGAGCTTAGGGGGTCCATCCTACATGAACCTTTTCCTTCTAAATGTTAGCATGCATGTAGTATGGCACAAAAGGTCCATGAACCATAATTGGACCCACACTGAAACCGGACCTAGCTCTGACTATACCTAACTTCCATTACAGGTGATTTTGTGTAACAGGATTAGGGCTCATTCGGTACCAAGTTTATGAACTGCAAAAAGTGTTGATGTATTGTAATATGCATGTAATCTACATTTACACTGTCAATCATTTCAAATGTCCTCCATATGCAGAAACTTCAACTGTGCATCTGTAAAAGAGTTAAAGCAAATATCCTTTGCTTGAAGAGGGCAGAAAATACATTGTATTCACACAGATAATCAGTTATTTGAGTATACACTCGAGTAATGAATTAATAAATAACATGTTGCTTGTTTGCCTTTAAAAAAATAAAGCAAATGTCTCTACTTGCAAAGGGCAGGTATACATAACGTTCAAACCCTGTACAGAAATTGAGACATTTGTGTTGCACAATAAAATGATTGTATTGGTGAATAATGTGTTTTTTGTTGATCTTTAAATGAATTAAATAGAGATATATGTTATATGAAACAAACAAGCATACATTGACTAATATAACTAAACATTTACTGAAATATATAGTTCTGTATTTCCATATCTTCCAACATCACTTCCAGTCCAGGTTTTATGTTCTTGAAAATTGCATCATGGTGTATATTATGTATGGACAAAACAAAACAGATCCATTCTTCTGAATTTATTTTAAGTATAAATATTTCCTTTTGAAACGTATGTATTACCACTAGATGATGTTCAGCTCTTGTGTTCATACTCTCGAAGTCAAGGTCGCAGTAATGGGCCAAATGACAAATTTTAAACATGGTGGTGATGTTATTCGTGGCCATAGCGAATCAGTAAGAATAAATGTTCATATAAATTGATACATGTACATGCATAAATCACAACTGGACAACATACTGTATTGCAAACAAGACATGTATGTCCAAGGTCAAGGTCACAGCAACAGATGAAAGGTCAAATCCTAGAAATAAGAATCCAAGCAAAAAAATGGCATGTTGCTTACTTAACAACTGGTACAACCATTCAATACTTCCAAGGTCAAGGTCATTTTCTACAGGTAAATGTCAAATTAATTATTATTAGCTCACCTGCCCGAAGGGCAAGTGAGCTTATGTTATGGTGCAGCATTCGTCGTCACGCCGTCCGGCGTCAACTTTTTGCTTTAAACAACTTCTTCTCAATAACCAAAAGGCCTAGGAAGATGATATTTGGCTAGTAGCATGCTAGGATCAAGGGCTACCAAGTTTGTTCAAATAAATGACCTTGACCCTCTTTCAAGGTCACAGGGGTCAAATATGTAAAAATCTTCAAACAACTTTTTCTCAATAACCAAAAGGTCAAGGGTACTGATATTGGGCCTGTAGCATGCTGGGATGAAGGGCTACCAAGTTTGTTCAAATGAATGACCTTGACCCACTTTCAAGGTCACTGGTGTCGGTTGTCTTTAAAATCTTCAAACAACTTCTTCTGAATAACCAAATGGCCCAGGGTACTGATATTGGGCCTGTAGCATACTGGGATGAAGGGCTACCAATTTTGTTCAAATAAATGACCTTGATTGATATTCAAGGTCACATGGGTCAAATATGTTTAAAACCTTTCAACAACTTCTTCTGAATAACCAAGCGGCCTAGGGTGATGATATTTAGCCTGTAACATGCTGGGAAAAAGGGCTACCAAGTTTGTTCTAATACATGACCTTGACTTATATTCTAGGTCACAGGGGTCATATATATTTAAAACATTTAAACAACTTCTTCTGATTAACCAATAGGCCTAGGGTGCTTAAATTTGGCCTGTAACATGCTGGGATGAAGGGCTACCAAGTTTGTTTAAATAAATGACCTTGATTTATATTCAAGGTCACAGGGGTCAAATATGTTTAAAACCTTTTAAACAACTTCATTTGAAAAACCAAGAGGCCTAAGGTGATGATATTTGGCCAGAAGCATGCTGGGATGAAGGGCTACCAAGTTTGTTCAAATAAATTACCTTCATCCATTTTCAAGGTCACTGGTGTCAGATGTCTTTAAAATCTTCAAACAACTCCCCTGAATAACCAATTGGGCCAGGGTACTGATATTGGGCCTGTAGCATACTGGGATGAAGGGCTACCAATTTTGTTCAAATAAATGACCTTGATTTATATTCAAGGTCACAGGGGTCAAATATGTTTAAAACCTTTTAAACAACTTCATTTGAAAAACCAAGAGGCCTAAGGTGATGATATTTAGCCTGTAGCATGCTGGGAAAAAGGGCTACCAAGTTTGTTCTAATACATGACCTTGACTTATATTCTAGGTCACAGGGGTCATATATATTTAAAACATCTAAACAACTTCTGAATAACCAATAGGCCTAGGGTGCTTAAATTTGGCCTGTAACATGCTGGGATGAAGGGCTACCAAGTTTGTTTAAATAAATGACCTTGATTTATATTCAAGGTCACAGGGGTCAAATATGTTTAAAACCTTTTAAACAACTTCATCTGAAAAACCAAGAGACCTAGGGTGCCTAAATTTGGCCAGTAACATGCTGGGATAAATGGCTACCAAGTTTGTTCAAATAAATGACCTTGACTTATATTCAAGGTCACAGGGGTCAAATATGTTCAAAACATTTAAACAACTTCTTCTGAATAACCAAGAGGCCTAAGGTGATGATATTTGGCCAGTAGCATGCTGGGATGAAGGACTGCCAAATTTGTTCAAATAAATGACCTTCATCCATTTTCAAGGTCACAGGGGTCAAATATGTTAAAACCTTTAAACAACTTCTTCTGAATAACCAAAATGCCCAGGGTACTGATATTTGGCCTGTAGCAATCTGGGCCCAGTTGTTCAAAAGGTGATTAGCTTAATCACTGTTTAACAACTTTTTTCAACCTTTAATAATTTTGTCAATATACAAGGAAAAATCTCACAAACTTGTATGTAAATTCACTTCACTAACAATTTGATTTCTGAAAAGTTATAACTAATTAAATTGTTGTTTCTTAAAGATACACAAAAAGTAAAATTTGCACTAATCACTAATTAAGCTAATCACCTTTTGAACAACTGGGCCCAGGGCTACCAAATTTGTTCAGATGAATGACATTGACCCACTTTCAACCTAATGTCATTGTTTGACATTCAAGGTCACACTGATATTCTGCCTGTAGCTGTATTTTAGTCCACTTTTAAGATTACAAGTGTGAGATTAATACCAGGTGAGAGATGCAGGCCCATTGGGCCTCTTGTTGTTATGGTTGTCTAGCTAATCATAGCTTCTGAACAGCTCGAAGATGCTTGTTATCAAAACTGTACAAAATGACACAGATATCATGGTTTTAAACACCTATCATCAATGCCACATGAAGGGATACAAATCTGAGTCATTGCAAAATACATGTTAGGGCCATAACTTAACTTCTGTAGAGGAATTTGGCTGGGTAGATCGCGAACAACCAGGAAGCTCGCATACAAATGTAGTTAGAGTGTCAATCTAGAGTTTGGAGGGTCCCCGGTGTGAATCCAGGTGTGGCCGTGTATTTTCTCTTTCTCCTGTTACATTTCTGAACAGATATATATGTTAAATGAAACATCAAAAATTGATGTATTATGAATTGACAATGTATGAAAAATAGAGATGACAAAACTTACCTGTCAAAATCCAATATGGCCGTCTCTTGGTCACTTTGCTATCCAATCAGTCCCAAAAGTAAACATGCAAAACTACAGACCAAGAGGAACCTACATATTTAAAAAATTGAGACAAATACCTCCAGCACATGCTGAGAAATAGTGATAATATACCTTTACTGTCAAAATTCAAGATGGCCAACTGCTGGACATTTCATTTCTCCAATCAGTCTCTTAAAATAAATATGCACACATTAGGTCCAAGAGGAGATTACGTATGAAGTTTGAGAAAGATCACTACAGTACTTCCTGAGAAATAGGGAATGACAAGACAGAACACAGACAAGGGGTGATTTGAGTAGCCCACCATCTAAAGATGGTGGGCTAAAAAGCTTCATCAATGAAATAGACCTGTTCTGAACCGAATAGGTTCGATTTTTGCTCTTACCTCAGTTTCTGACCTTGACTTAAACAATTATTTGGTTATTTTTGTACTGGTTTGACTGTATGCAATTTGATCACAATAAATGAAGTCATAAGAGAAATTAAAGGTGTGCCTACCAGAAACTATGCCTTCACCAATGACCTTGACCTTCAGTAGTTGTTATCCTCTTGTTGGGCCAAATCCTTGTACAAAGTTTGACAGAATGATTAGCCAGCTTTTGCAATATCATCTGTGACCTTGAATTAATTTGGTTCATCACCTTGTCACGGCCGATCATGGTAACAATATTGAGTTTGATTGGATGAAAGACATTTTTTCTATCCTGTCATAACAATGTTATAATACAATTGGAGACTAACAATATATAGCATTTTGCATAGAGACTTTTTGAACCACCAGATACAAATTATAATATACAAATATATTTTTTTTCCCTGATTTGTTTATTAATGTATGCACAAAGCCTTGTCATGCACTTTTATTTTACTAACCCATATACAATTTGACACTTCTGTCCTTGAAAGTGGGTCAATGTCATTCATTTAAAGGATTTTGCTATTACTTCAGCCCAGCATGCTACTTGCCAATTGTCATAACCAAGGCTTCTTTTGACAAGTTTTCACACATTTGACCACTGCATAAGCTCACCTGGCCTTTCAAGTCAGATGAACTAAAACAAAATTCAAATCAAATATTAACATGAAAATCTTTTATTTAATCTGGCATTTCAAATAACGATGATTTAATCCTGGCAATGACATATTCATATACAGAACAAAACAAAGAAGAAAATATGCGCATGCATAAATAAATATGAGTAACTGAAGAAATTTATTGCAACATAATTAATTTACATTTTGTTAACATAATGATTTTAAGGTAAATGGTACCACTGCACAGCAATGAAGAGATTATTACATTTCAAATATTCTGTATTCTCTATTTTACACAAGGCAGGGACTTATAATATACTGTCCCTGCACAAGGTTACAAACAAGAGTTTTGCGGGCAAACAGTTACTTCCCTTGCCAATGTGTTCCTCTTCCATTTTGATGCTGGGAGAATTTTTGTTTGTGTTTGTTTCAAATATATGTACTAAATTTTTGAGCAGGTCTTATTCAGTAAAATGCATTGCAAGAAGTGATTTAGATGGACAATATTGAAAAAAATTGTAGAAAAAGGCCTAAAATAAATATTTCATGTTAGCGATAATGGTATAAATGAAATATTTTAACTTAGTGGTACACTTCACCGTAACTGAAACATAATTTTGGAAGAAATACCAGTGTGGTAATTTTTATCATTCATCCATAATATATTTAGCAGCAACAGAATGAAACAATTTCTGTAACAGCTTTATAGTGTACATGTATAAATGAACCAAGCTCAATAGTATGGTGTTTTAACCCCGTTTAAAGTGCTACTAAAGGAATGTCTACTCGGAGACATAACATGAAGTTGTCCTATAGCTATAGAGATACATGTAATAAAATCAACAACTGAAAAGATGATACTAAAACACTATTAGGCTAGTATCAAAATGTTTTAAGCACAATGTATATAGAGGTCCCCCAATGAGTAATGGTTTGTTATCATGTTTATCTAACTCCAGTTAATTTATTGTCAAATTGTGTGTCTTTTACTATTAGAAAATTAACTATTCAAGTTAGGTATATATGATAATCAGCCATCAAAAGTTTAGAGTGCTTTTACTCCCTTAAAGTTCTGATATTATATCTAGAAAACCATGTTTCTTTTGAAAATACATTATTCCTTTTTCCAATCAGTGAAACAATTGCAATAAAACTATTTCATCACAATAGAAGATTAGATGTCATTGTAAAGCATTGTTTATTAGACATCATAATTAGAAGATTGACCAATGATATAATGTCCAGAGTATAACCCACTAATGGGTAACCAAAATTGTTTACCAACTCCTAGCAGGTTTATCAACTGAGTTGGTAGTGAGAAAACCTATAGTGGTTGTGGGAGAAAACTACTGCCATCACCTCAAAACTTAATATCTGAATATTGCACATAATCAACAATCCCATGATCTCTTTTCCACAGCCAATCAGAGTTTACAGGTGACATCTTTCTGTAAAACTTGTAGACTATTCCCTGGTCATACATATTTTTAAACTTAAGTATTATAAAGAGTACAATAATCTAATAAGAAACAAATTGCGTTTGTAAGTTATTTTGATAGATTTGAAGATTTTGCTTCAAAAAAAAGTTATTGTCAGTAAAAAAAAAAAAATTGAAACACTTTCAACAAATAACATCTTAATGACTCAAAATGTCAACACATTATTATTTAGCAAGACTTCAACTAATTATAAATTTCAGTTCTAAGAGCAAAATATAAATGGGCTAGGAACTGTTTGTCAATATGATATATATATTGGTTGCATTCCTTAATTAAGTTGCATATAATTTTTCATGCTCCTTTTCCATAAATCTTTCTTTAGATAACAATAATACACTTTGAGTCTTGTAAAAATATACTAATTAAACCATTATGTATACTATTTTATTAATTGCGATCTATGGCCTTTATATAAAACAAACAATTTATTTATCTTACAGATTTTGATATTCTTCAAAGAGACTTAACAACCCATTTTTGCAGCATTTCTTTATGAAAATGATAACCAATATACAATGTACATACATGTAACCTTTACATCAAATTAATTAAAACAAGATCTTTTATTTCCCTCCAATACTCTACATTCCAAAGCCTGGAACATAAAGTATTAGAGTGGAAGAAAAGATCTCATTTTAATCAGATTGTCTTTATGCAAGTAATTATTATTATGCAAGACATTAATAACATGATCTATTGTTTACATTGATATTACAAATATTTTCAAAATATCATTGTCATGATTACAGACATTTTCCAGTCAAGTTAAAGATTTAGATAAAGCTTATGGTATCAATAAGCAGCATAATCCTGATTAGTCGTCATATATTCATTAACTTGCACCTTTGTTTGTATCAACTTAACATACACATAGGTAATGCAGAAAATAGGATATTTTTAGCTCGTGAGAAATCCATCAATATCAATATAAACACACATATATATATGAGGGCTGTTCCAGAATTAATAGTATGTTAAGATTGCAATAATCAAACCAGATAAATTATATACACCATAATATACATGTACAGAACCTTGTAATATCAAACAGATATTTTCTGATGTAATATAGATAGAAGTATTCAATGCAAATCCAGCCACGTCTGACCTTTACATCGCTGTACACATTGTGGAGTAACCAGAGCAATATCCTCTGTGGGTATTTGTTTCAAACAGAAAAACTGGATTTACTAATAACAGCTACTGTTGCAGCAATCTTAGGAGAAACAACCCTTCGTTTACACAAATTAATTTATTTGTTTGGAAAGCTTTTTTATAATAAAAAATAGAAATTTATTATGAGACATGTATGAGTAATTTATTTATAATAATAAATACCACTTGATGTCTCAAAAGTGTTAAAACATGAAGATTTGCAAGTACTTTTTTTTATAATTGTTCACATCTGAACAGAAACACCTAGGTCACATTCGTATATTGCAGTTGAAAAGGTTTAGTTTGCGCAGAAATATTCCATGATAAACTAACGCACTTGGACAGAACTGTAGGCAGTGCTTAAAAAATGCACAGTTTCGGAGAATAAATAACAATGTATAAAGAATATTATGTCCTTCTTTCACACTTCCACTAAATCATATAAGATATATCAAAATCTACATGTGGATACCTTGTTTTATAAAAAAAATAACACAAAATGGCAATAGTCAGCATTTTAGTTTGGGTCAGGCACGTCTGGACCCCTCAATCTACACATGCCAAATATTCCTGAGGCCAGCCTCTGTTGAGATCGGCGCCTATCGTTTTCTTTCAGGTTCAACTGTTTTAACTGGTTTAACCCGACATGCAAAAGGGGCCTTAGTCCTACTTGTGTATTGACTTCAGATATCAGAGTCTGTATTCGTGAAAATGTTCTTATGCTCAAACTAAGATTTTGTGTTTAAGCCTGATTTCTTGTTCTGGTGATAAACTAATAAAAAAAATCCCATTATTTTATTTATTTGGAAGAATTTTGGAGAGATTAGAGGTCAATATGACGTGTCAAAATTCTGCCATACCAGATAGAAAATTCACATTTCTTGAACTTTACAGAAACAAACATGATGGCAAGTGAGACTTTTTACCATGGACCAAGAGTTGTTTCTTTTTACTTAAACCAAGTTCTTTGGCAGAATTTAGTGACTAACGCACCAGGTTAAAAATGTAATCTGTCTGGTTCAGGTTTAAGGATTTAACAGGGTAATGAAAAGTGGTGAAATCATCCAAATTCTTACCTAGGACTAGTGCCTAGACGGGTTTAGATAAATACACTGTTGTCAAGACCTACCTGAGACTAAAGAGATTTGATAGGATGAAAATTGGACCATGAAGACACAAATTTCCCCCTAGTCATGCCCTACCTTGGAATCGATGCCGGATAGGAGCAAAACAGTCATGACCTTGCTGAGACCAACATAGTTTTACATGGGTATACACTATACAAACACCTCACAGGGTTAAAACAGGGTCATGACCGCACAGAAATAAACATGTACAGTTTGGGCATAGAGATACTGGCATGGTAACCCACATGGTTAAAACAGGGCCATGAAGGCACTAAGACCACCGTAGTCCTGTCCAGCCTGGGCCTGTAGAGACTGCCCGGAAGTGGGTGACATCATACCCTGCTGACTGACTGTTGACTGGGACACGTGTAGCTGGACCTGGGGCTGTATGTAGGACTGATGGTCACTCTCCTGCAGCAGTAGCCGCTGGTCAGCTTCAGACATGATCACCCGCTGATCAGTGTCCCCCAGAAGTGATCTTTGATCAGACTCTGTCATGATCACACGATGATCGGTGTCCTGAACCGAAAGTCTGTGTGTGTGAATTATAGTCGAGTCTTGGTTGACATTGATGTTGGTGCCCTCAGCAACGCTAACAATATTGAGTCTATCTTCCATAGTAACTCCGTCCTGATCGAGAGTGGTGGCCAAGGACACAGGTAGAGACATGGAAGCAATGTTCATGTTGTTGGTGGGTAAAAGGCCGGGAATGGCCTGGACGTTGCCATGGAGGTCGTGGATGTAAGTCGTCGGGAGTGGCATGGTATAAGCATGATCAAATTCTTGTCGTGCCGCAGTTTTTGCTGTAACAGCAGGCGTTTCTTTGGTCTTCCTCTTCCTGTACTGAGTTTTAGCTGTGGCGTTTTCCCCGTGATGTTTCTTGAAATGGTACTTGAGTTTGTCGCACCGATGAGTGGTATAGCTACAGAAATCACACTTGTAATCGGCTTCCTTTGAGTGGATCTTTTCATGTCTATTCAAATGACTCTTTTCTTTAAAAGCCTTCGAACAGATCTTACAAATGTTTGTACGTAAATCTTCATGTTTCTTATAGTGGCATTTGAGTTGACTTTTCTTTGGCGTAGTGTATGTACATTCTGGAAATGTACAGGGGTATACATCACCTGTAACAGAAGGTACATGTATGTTACACTGTATTTACATAAGATAGAGCATCCTAGCACTGTATTTACATAAGATAGAGCATCCTAGCACTGTATTTACATAAGATAGAGCATCCTAGCACTGTATTTACATAAGATAGAGCATCCTAGCACTGTATTTACATAAGATAGAGCATCCTAACACTGTATTTACATAAGATAGAGCATCCTAGCACTGTATTTACATAAGATAGAGCATCCTAGCACTGTATTTACATAAGATAGAGCATCCTAGCACTGTATTTACATAAGATAGAGCATCCTAGCACTGTATTTACATAAGATAGAGCATCCTAGCACTGTATTTACATAAGATAGAGCATCCTAGCACTGTATTTACATAAGATAGAGCATCCTAACACTGTATTTACATAAGATAGAGCATCCTAGCACTGTATTTACATAAGATAGAGCATCCTAGCACTGTATTTACATAAGATAGAGCATCCTAGCACTGTATTTCATTTGTATCACCAATGAAGAAAAGATCTATTTTTTTCTGCATTTTACAACAACAACAAAATCCAATGGAGCTTTAACCATTAGTACCCCTTGAATCTGAAGAAGGGAGCTTATCCCCTGCACTGTTGGATCATGCTATTTGTTATGCTAATCATTTTCTGTGACATTACTGGAAATTATTTCAATATAATTTAACTCCCTAAAAAGGCTTGCAAACCACAGTGTTTATTTGAATGAATACAGTACTTTTCAATGCCAGTATACAGTGGAGGCGCAGTGGAACTCTCTACCATAGTTTAATTTACATATCATGCTTTGGAAAAAAAGGACACAAATCACAGTCAAAGGGAGATAATTTCATATAAGAAAACGGGGATTCTTAAAAGTAGTTAACTTGTGAGAACATCAGTTATCGTTAATAAATTCCTTCATCCCAAGTTATATTTCTTTGGGTGAACCATTCCCTTAAAACATACATTTTTATTCAACATTATAATTTATATCAATTGTTCCAAAATTATTCTTCTGTGAGAACAATTCCCCAAATCTGATTCTCCAAAATTGCATATCTTCATAGAAACAGTTTTCTGAAAATAATTTTTTTGGGCTGAAAGAGTTCCCAAAACAGTTTCTCTTTTGTGAACCACGACACATAACCTAAGTCCCTTGTAATTACCTGTGTGAATTCGCTTGTGAGAAATGAGATGAGACTGGAATTTTGTTGAGAACCCACACAAGTCACAGAGATACGGCCGTTCATCACTGTGAGTCACAAGGTGAGTGTCTCTGGTGTTCCGAGTTCGAAACTTCAAGTGACATACATCACACTCAAAAGGGCGGTTTTCTATAAAGACAAAAACAAACAAACATGTAAATCCAAATTAAGAATTGCTGAAGTATTTGTAGTAACAAGGGGTACAAAAATTTCACTCCTTGCCTTAGGTAACCAGAACACTGACACACCAGTTAACGGCCTGTCCGCTACCAGCATGACATGTTAATTTAGTCAGGTTTTTAGAACGAATAATCGTTTCTTTTCATAAACTTTATAGCGCTTCATGCCAGCAAGTTAGTGTCCAAGTATTGTGACTCTAAGCTATTTGGTTCTTAAGATGAAGTTGTTTTAACATTTTAACCTAGTGATCCCATTTAAGTTTGCAGATTATGTACTTAAGTGTGCTACACAATAAATAATAAAAATGTTTGATCCCTATAGCTATTTCATAACAAAAAATATTTTTTTTATTTTTTTTTATTTTGCCCTTTTTCTTTTGCAAATCTGAATCAACATCACTTACATTACTTGAGAAGTTCCCAGACAATCTGACAACCAGTAAATTTTGCCAAAAATGTAATTGTTTAAAGGTTACCTCCCTTCCATCAACAATGAAATTGCTTCACCAAATTACCGGATAAAATTGCTGTGTTGCTAAATCACAGGGAAATCTTATTTAAATTTGAACTTAAACCTTCTATATTGTGTTGTATAAATGTAAACCTAGTTTCATCAGAACATGATTAAATTTGATTTTATTATTGTGCAGAAACCTTTGACAACCCATAGCACAATATCACTTAAGGTAATAGGATTGTGTCACCATTTTCTGCCACAAAAAAAATTATAGGTTGTCAGAATTTTAAGGATTTTAAATGGAAATTTATGTAAAAAGGAGTGAATTTTGAAAAAAAAATGAAAGACACAATATTTTTACAAAATAATGTCAATAAAAATGATACTGACATATATCAGTATTGCATTAATGTATATCAATTTAATAAATGCTGAAATTGTGTAGAATTAATTCTCTATACACGATATAAAAATTGACATTTTATAATAAAACCATATACACATAGTAATTGCAGGTAAGAGTTATCGTTCTTGAAAAACTTCACAGTAGTGAAATAGGTAGCCGGTTTCCTGAAGTACAGAAAAATGGACACATGTGACTCATTGATAAAAAAAAACCTGAATTAATGCCTGGATTGCTTTGAACTACTTTAATATTGAGAGAACACACTGTTCTGTCAATAATAAACATACAATATTCATCAATTTAATATTAAACATTAGAATTTGCGGAAATTGTGATGCTGTCTCCCTACATTGGTTATTCAACTAGGGATGTACTTCCTGTTTCCGTTTATCAATACACTCCAATGACCTTAATTCATTGTTTTCATTGTTTTGTCCAAACAAGGATATCAACACTGCCTGCGATGTAACCAGCTGGCCACAGCAAATAAACTTTAAAATCAGACAGTGATAAGAAAACAAAATTGAAAACATATTGAGCCTGCTTGCAAGTTTGGTAATTCTGTCTACATCATCCTGAAAGTTAAAGACATTTCAAGATAACAATTGAATCAATATTCCAGTCTGTCATTACTGATAAAAGAATTATTTATCATTTACAGAGTAAAATTACTGTATTCAAAATGTTAATGTAACTCGTGCACTGGGAACTTAGGAACTTTGAAAAATGTTAATGATTGCAGAACCTATCAAGTTCTCAACCAAAGGCAATATTAGATACCATTTTTGAAATCATATGTACCTGAGTGAGTTTTCAGGTGAGAGAACAGGTTGTTTCTGGATTTGAGCTTAAGGTTGCAGATCTGACAGTGGTAAGGCCGGTCTTCTGTGTGACTTCGTTGATGGGTGATGACTCTTTGGAGTTTATCACAGGAGTAGTCACATCCTACATTTTTGCAGCGATACGGTGGTCCATCGAAGTGTTGTCGCATATGTGTCAAGTATTCTCTATTTACGCTGGTGTGAAAGTCGCAGTCTTTACATTCGAAGTACAGATTTTTGAAATGAGCTTTGACTCTGTGCTCCTTCATGACTGCCAATGACGTAGAAGTGAATCCACAAATACCACATTCTCTTGTCAACTTTTCTTTAGGCAGATAATCAAAGTTGGACTTCTTTCTTTTTAAAGATCTTTTAGACTTGTTGGATACAGGGTAAGATGTCTCTGTTTGCATTTCATTATCAGATGATTCATCTTTATCTCCTTCAGAGTCATCCACATTTTCCGTTTCTACATTATTTTCCTCATCTTCCTCATCAGTATGATCCAAATTATTTTCATCTCCATTTACATCCTCATTGAATTCTTCTTCATTTTCGTCTTCCACCTCTGAAAAAGCTTTTTTGGATCGACTACTTCTGGTTGTAACGCCAGAAGGTTCAGTTACTTTCTTCTGTGACTTTTGTTTTGTCGTGCGCTGCTTTCCTTTGGGAGGAACTGGAAGAATAAGTTTGATTTTCTTTGGCATACCTTTCCGTTTGTGCATTTTCATGGTTCCTGATTGAACGTCTAGGTAGGTACGGGGCATTTGCTGTTGTGTTGAGGCAGAGGTAGGCTCAGTGGAGTCTCCAGTTTCCTCTTGATCACTTCCCTCAACGCTGTCATCAGAATTGATATCAACATTTCGAGTGATGCTCAATCTCCTAGGCGTTGGCATGGCTGCTTCTACATCCGGTCCGGTCACTTCAGTATTGACCGCTGCATCATGTTTCGTGTTCGAGTTCAATATGGATGACACACTGACAGTTACTGGGCAGAAAGTTTCCATTTCCGGTGTAACGATACCAATCTGTACGATGTTGTTCAGAATGTGGGAGTATGTCTGGCGCAGAGCAGGAAAGAGTTCAACATACGGCCCCAGTGAAATCTGAGAACTGTACAAAGTCTGTAACAAAAGGTACAGACTAGATTCATGAGTTGTAAAGAAATTTTCAGTCCTGCTGATTTCAAGGAGAAAGTCACTTGCTACTGTCGACCAGTCTATGTGTTTTAACAGCATCACAAGGTAACGTTCCCGGTCCTGCACATCAAATCCTACCCAGCTGATGATCAAAAACAATTTCACCTCTGGTTTGATTTGCTCCATACGACCAGTGGACAGGAAGGCATGAATACGTCCGACCGGGAGAGAAAGAAATTCGTTTTGCTTTACAGCATCTGATAAATTCATCTGCAGAAATCCGGCAATGAAGTCCTCCAAAGATGTCAGACTGTACTTTCGACAAAGAAAATAAGTGCTGATGAAATTTCCGAGGTGAAGGTTGGATCTTAAGTATTCCTCACAGTCTCCTCGCAGTGGGTCAATTTGGAAGCTCACAGCCAGATGCAGCAACTGTAGGAAATTTGTTTCCCTTGGAGCTATGCATCCAGAATAGAGAAAATCAAGAAGGTCTGAAAATACTTCATAGTTATCATAGTTGACGATCATGAGGTCTGGAGATGTATACCCATCGCCAAACAAGTGATGGTCGAAGTAAGGGCTCCAAGCAGCTAGGACATTTTTGTGAACCCTGAATTGTCTCCCTTTTACATCAATGACTACATCGCAGTATTTTCCTGAATCTCTCAACAGTTTCATCTTCTCTAAAATCTGAGGTTTCTGTCTCACAGGGGGTGCAGCAGAGCTAACTGTGGCATCCTGTGGTACCGTCTGGAGAGGTGGTAGTTGTCCTGGTTGCTGGGAGGGAATCGACAAGGTTGAGTGTACTACAAGTGGAGTCCCCTGCTGCCCCTGTGTTTGGTTGGCTGTAGGAATGGGGGCGTGTGTAAGAAGTGGGGCAAGGTTGACAGATTGAGTGGGTGCAGCCATCCTGACCATAGTGTTGAGCCCTCCTGTGTACAGAGTCAGTCCCTCTGTAGAGAACCGCGGGTCTTGGAGGTGATACGTCATCGTGCACTTGTGCAGATACCGAACGGCCTGGTTGCAAGTTTGGTAACTGTGTCTACATCATCCTGAAAGTAAAAGACATTTCAAAATAGTAATTGATACAATATTCCAGTCTGTCATTACTGATAAAAGAATTGTTTATCATTTACAGAGTAAAATTACTGTATTCAATGTAACAAGTGCACTGGGAATTTTAATGATTGCAGAACCTATCAAATTCTCAAGAAAAAGCAATAGATTCATTTTTTTCAGTAAATTGGTAAATTATTATTAAGGAATCCACATAGGACCCTTTAACAGACAAAAATGATAAGAGATGCTTATAAGGAATTAGGAGGCACTTGTTAGGTCAAATATAATAACTGTAATTATGTATTTCAGTCATATGCTTTTTTATAACAACGGTTACAAAAATTATGAGAGGCCTAGCTGTGTGGCTCATTTGGATGTTTAAGCAATTATGCCAAATATTTTCATTGAAAGAAAATTTTGGGCACAGCTTTTCAATCAATCATAACTTTAACCAAGGTAGCATGATCAAATCTGTCTCTTCATACCTTACAAGCAGCTATATAGGGATAGCGATATCCATTGTCTCCAAATCATGACCTAATTACAAGGACCCTTGCAACCTTGAAAATAGGTCAAGGTCATTAATAATAGGACAGTTTTATATACATGTAGCATGCTATCCAAAATACCTTCTGCCTTAATATAATTAGTATAGGGCTTCATCAAACTTAATATGTTTGTTAAAGCTTTCTTACCATAAAATTCCATATGGACATTTGACCCTGGCAAAAATTGAAGTTGAATTTGACCTCTTACCACAATATATTGAAGATTTTGATATATATTTGAACTATTTAACCTCAAAAGTTAAATGATAAATTTATAGCAAACAAGAGGCCCATGGGCCTTAACGGTCACCTGACATCCGATTCAAATTAGGACTGTCATATGCATCCAGGGGCCAATTCATACTTTTCGTCTGTCCGAGTGACCTTGCTGCATCGTCCATTATTTATTCCTTGTGAACACAATAACTTCAGTAAATATGAACCGATTTTGATGAAACTTTGTATGCAGCTTTGTATCAATGAGATCTTATATATGAGTTTGAATACCAGACCAATTTGACCATAACTTACATAGTTATTCCCCTTGGTAATTCTATTATTGTTGGACCCTGTGAACACGATAACTGAAATAAATGGGTGTGACTCCAATTTTGACCCAAGGGGTCTGTTTTGAACAAACTTGGTAACTGTATGTCTTCTGTTCTTGGTTAAAGAAACAAGTAAAATCGTAAATCAATGATTTATTGAATAAGGCACAAAATTTTAATAGCACCTTGTTAGTAGCGAAAAAGCGTCATGAATGAAAAAAAAGGTTTACCACATGAATTTACATCTATTCTTGCTAATTGTGTAATGTCAATCAACATCACGTCAAGTTTAGAAGTGAAATTGGCAATAACTCTGTAAGTTACTGTCAAATAATTCCCAGTTTCGCCCTCATCCGAGATCTTATTGATATAAGGCTACATACAGAGTTTCATCAAACTTGGTTGATATTTACTCAAATTATCGTGAACACAAGGTCCAATACAAAATAGTGTAATAATATTATTACAAAGGGCAATAACTCTGTAAGTTACGGTCAAATAATTCCCATTTTTCCAACTCATCCGAGATCTTATCGATATAAGGCCGCATACAAAGTTTCATCAAACTTAATTGATAATTACTTAAGTTATCATGTTCACAAGGTCCAATAATAATATTATTACAAAGGGCAATAACTCTGTAAGTTACTGTCAAATAATTCCCATTTTCCAACTCATCCGACATCTTATCGATATAAGGCCGCAAACAAAGTTTCATCAAACTTGGTTGATAATTACTTAAGTTATCATGTTCACAAGGTCCAATAATAATATTATTACAAAGGGCAATAACTCTGTAAGTTACTGTCAAATAATTCCCATTTTCCAACTCATCCGATATCTTATCGATAGATGGCCACATACAAAGTTTCATCAAACTTGGTTGATAATTACTTAAGTTATCATGTTCACAAGGTCCAATAATAATATTATTACAAAGGGCAATAACTCTGAAAGTTACTGTCGATTAATTCCCATTTAGAGTCCGGGATCTTATCGATATAAGGCCGCATACAAAGTTTCATCAAACTTGGTTGATAATTACTTAAGTTATCATGTTCACAAGGTCCAATAATAATATTATTACAAAGGGCAATAACTCTGTAAGTTACTGTCGAATAATTCCCATTTTCCAACTCATCCGATATCTTATCGATAGAAGGCCACATACAAAGTTTCATCAAACTTGGTTGATAATTACTTAAGTTATCATGTTCACAAGGTCCAATAATAATATTATTACAAAGGGCAATAACTCTGTAAGTTACTGTCGAATAATTCCCATTTAGAGTCCGGGATCTTATTGATATACATGGCTGCATACAAAGTTTCATCAAACTTGGTTAACATTTACTCAAGTTCTCATGTTCACAAGGTCCAATAATATTATTATTACAAAGGGCAATAACTCTGTAAGTTACCATCGAATTATTCCCATTTTCGAACTCGTTTGAGATCTTATTAATATATGGCTGCATACGAGATCTTATTAATATATGGCTGCATACAAAGTTTCATCAAACTCGGTTAACATTTACTCAAGTTCTCGTGTTCACAAAGTCCAATAATAATATTATTACAAAGGGCAATAACTCTGTAAGTTACCGTGGAATAATTCCCATTTTAGAACTCGTCCGTGATCTTATTAATATATGGCTGCATACAAAGTTTCATCAAACTCGGTTAACATTTACTCAAGTTACAGTGTTCACAAGGAAAAGTTAACGCACGAGGACGGACAAAAGGTTATCACAATAGGTTACCATGACCTATGGTCAGGTAAC
Organism: Mizuhopecten yessoensis; assembly: GCF_002113885.1. Taxonomy (NCBI): domain Eukaryota; kingdom Metazoa; phylum Mollusca; class Bivalvia; order Pectinida; family Pectinidae; genus Mizuhopecten; species Mizuhopecten yessoensis. The sequence continues at coordinate 649,463 of NW_018408743.1, read as the reverse complement.
CTAAAAACTTTATATAACTTTATCTCAACTATCTATTGACCAAATATCATGACCTTCGGCTACAGGAACTTCACAAGATTTTGAGGCTGTTTGCCCATTAAAGCCCCTAGGCCTGTTGACCTGTATACACTGGCCAGAGCTCAAAGTTGACTTTTGATCTAGCATAAAAAGATTTGCAGTGCTTAGTCTTAGCTGACACGGTTTTCTGTAATCATGGCTTTGTATCTTCATGGTTGCTTTAGATAACATGATCATTGTTTGAACTTTTAAGCATATTTAAAGAAATTTAACTCTATCCCAGATACCTATACTTGGGCTTATTAATTTATTACAACCTGAATATCCCTGCATCCCCACATATTATTGGCCAAAATCATAACCTAAATCCTTATGCCTCTTACTTATTCCACGGAATTAGATTAGATTATCTAAGTCCGTGCTTATTCATAAGAATTTTTTTTTAAAAGGTTTTGGAATAATCGACTCCTGTAAACCTTAAATTGTGTCAAAGTAATTTTATTTAAACAAACTGTGTAGCTTCCTATCCAAGTATGCTACCAGCCAAATATCATAAACCAAGGCGCCTCTTGGCTATTTAGAAAAGGTGTTAAGGTTTTGACAGGTTGGATCCCTCAATGACAGACCTTGAAAATATGCCGAGGTCATTCAGTCAAATAAATATGATAGCTATAGCCAGCCCTAACCCCAGCATACTACTGGCCAAATATCATGACCTTTTGGTTATCAGAAGAAGTCAATAAGAACTTTTAAGATAGCAGTGTGCTATATACTGTCCCTGATTGAGGTTATCCAATTTGAACAACCTTGACGATATGGTCTTAGAAAGAAATTTATACAGAATTCTATAGTATGTTAAGTTTTTTTCTTATAAGACCTAGAATACACGTATATATCATGGGTTATAAATGTTAATCAGACTCGATCATAATAGAATTTGTTTTAATTATATATATAACATATCTTTTAAATTTTTAAGAAATACAGAAATTAATTCAATTTAATTGGCCTATTAGTTGTCTTTTGAAATTTACCATTTCCCCTAATGTGTTCTATCCCAGCAAAACTAGTGTAAATGCTTAACCAATTTCTTTGCATTTCATACAAAATAAAGTTAAACATTCAAGCAGGTGTACATGCTGCTGCTAATTTGTACTAGACCTACCTGGTAAATTAATTAAATATGCAAAACTCTAATTTAGAAGGTAATCTTTCAAGTTTGATTTACCCTGATCCTACGCCCACCTCGTACGAAATAAACAAATGTAAAGCATACAATTTTTAATTAAAAGTTATTTTTTCCCTTGCATTTGGGATAGTTTTATTTTGTTTTCGCTGGGAAGCCAGATAAACTTGGGTTAGCTCCCTTTGATTAATGATGCTAAGGCTACGCCTTTATGCTAAAAGGTGGAAATGCATGTGTTTTTAACATTTCAAACAAGAACATGATAATGATTTAATAGCCATATTATAATCGTGATACGAGCATTTGACGATAACACAAAATCAAGACGTGTGACCAAACAAATGGTGTTAGGGGGACCGACACGGCAGCGAGCAAAGGGGTCGGCTGTGAACCATATACAGAAAGTAGCATCATTCACATTTAACATGCTCTAAAAGCTCAATTTATAGATGTATGTGCCTAATTATACGGTCGTATTAATTCTTCTCTATTTCATATATACTGTTGTGTGTGTTGTGAGGTAAAAAAACACATGTAAGGGGGAACGTCACCGCGTCAAACTTTTGCAAAATTACTTACATTTGAAATTATCCCCGATCGTCACCGGAAGTAGTAGTCTCGAGAAAAATAATTATAACTTTTATGGTTTCTTAAGAACAGTTATATCATTTACTAAAGTATGTTACATGCTTTATAAATGAATATGTCTTTGTTTGTAGGCGTGTGTGGTGTGTTTGCTTGAGCGAGAAAATCAATTTACATAATATTCTTTAATAATGAGTAGTCCTGCTCAAGTCCGATATTGTTCGCAGGCCTGGCACTTTTCCAAATAAGATACGTGTTTGTAAAACCACGGAATATTTATTGATTGCGTCCGAATATGCTATCCATCTTATTTTTCATTCTGCTTTGTATTGACCGAACGAAAAACTAAATTAATATTTTTAAGACTCCACATGTCCTAGGTCATAAAAAACAGGCATATCGATGTATTTCATATTTTTTATTCAACAATTTCAAAAATAAAAAATGTCAATGGTTTAATAGCTATCTATAAATCTACTTTCCAAAGATCAATCTTTACTGATTACCACTTATATGAGTAAGAGTACTGGTGCTTTGGTAAGCCATCTTCCCTGCATTACAATGGAATATATCTAATAAAGTAAAGCCTTATCCATACTGTGTGAAGCAGAACAGTGTAAATTCGACGTGCGTATCTTAGAACCTCGTTAATCAGGATAGTGCACAATAGAAACCTCGTTAATCCGGATAGTGTACAGTAGAACTTCGTTAATCCGGAATGTGTACAGTTAAACCTCGCTAATACAGATTGTGTACAGTAGAACCTACTCGTTAATGTAGACTGTATACATTACCTGGTTGATCAGGACTAAGATCATCTGTAAAAATCGGTTCCTGATGTATATATTCAGAAACTGAATTAATTTGATGTTTTATTCTAAATTCTAAATAAGGAATTCTCCCGGTTAACTTAGTATTTTTGTTAGTACCGTATAACCCCGTTAAACTGGATGGTGTATGACAACCTCGTTAATCCGAATTGTTTACAGTAGAACTTCATTTATCCGGATTGTGTTAGACGAACATCGTTAATCCGGGTTGTGTACAGTTGAACTTCGTCAATGTAAAGTAATACATTACCTGGTTGACACTGAATACGATCAGACGTAAAAATCTTTTCCTGACGTATATATTCAGAAACTGAATTAATTTGATGTTTTATTCTAAATTCTAAATAAGGAATTATCTCCCGTAAACTTCAAGGTTTTCTTTTTTTATCAAGTTGATCTCGAACTATTTACAAAAGTTCTCTCTATAAAAAAAAGGGCGATTGTAATTGGAAAATTATTTTATCAAGATCACGAATTATTTAGGGACGTCCTTTCCATAAAAAGGCGATTATGAATGGAAAATTACAATATATATATATACACGATCGTTTTATTACTTGTATGCTGTGAAGGGTACATCAGCAAACCACGATATCATGTTTGGTTTTTGAAGGATTGGTTTTTGAAGGACAGATTGTTCGCTACCAAGCACTCCGTATATATTAATAGCCCTGTGCCTTTGTTTAATGAAACGCTCGACATAAGGACCGTAGCCTATTTATATTGCCATACTACGTCACATAAACCAATTCCCATATCTATCTAAGGACTAATTGTCGCTTGTTCCAGGTTCAATTTATCGGCTGGACCACGAGAGTAATGGGGATTCTAGTAAATAACTTCTGTAACAGGGTGTTAGACATCTGGAATAATTTGCCAGACAAGGTGGTGAACTCTCCAAATCCGAACACTTTTAAGAACAGACTCAACAAGTTTTGGAAAATAAACATTTGTTCAAATTCGAGGCGCGGTACTATCTGCACACCTGATTATACCTCTTATTCAAGCGCACCAGAAGTGTAAATACAATCAAAGTTTTTAACTGTATCAAAACGCGCCCTAAGAAGCTTGAAGGCGTCTACAACTATGTGAACATTACTTCACCGCAATGGAAATCGAGAAAGTGCCGACCTGGCATGGGTAAGCCGGATCGTTATTCTAGATACCAATGACAGTTATGGACATGCATAATGAAACTTTAATTGTAAAGTAGTGAGTATTCAGAATTTCTGTAGAATGACATTTTGACTGGGGATAAAAAAATTCCATGGGTCCTTCTGACTTCCGATAGCGTTACGTGGACATTTTGGTCCAAATTACACTTATAACTCGCCTGACTTAGTCATCGTCGATATCCAGGGATTACTATGGCAATCTTATAAACATATAAGATATCTTATAAACATATAAGATATCTTATATAATTTATAAGATATCTTATATACTTTACGAGATATCTTATATAATTTGGTTAAGAACTGGATCAACATTGCTCCATGAATAAATGACAACTTGGCTTGCCATAGATTACGCTCACTTTCTCTCTCTGCAAGTTAGCGTAACCCCTCAGGATATCGAGGATGGAATTAGTGAGCCTGGGACAATTAGTTGTGTGAAAAATAAAGAAATGTTTTTATCATTTATTTATTTCTAGCGATTGGAAGTGAGGTATTCTGCATCCTTCTATGTATTCTTCTAAGCCTGCTGTTGAGACATGCGCCGTCGATTGCAAACAGTACCAAAGAGAGGTTGTTCGTTATGACTTCAATTTTCTGGGAATGGAGAAGTCGTAAGTACCGATGCCACTAGCGACTTATGGCTGAGTTCATATTTAAGTAGGTGTATTGTAGTCTTACAGCAACTTTGTTCAGCCAGTTCCTTCCCTTTCATTGTCAAATTCTTAACACTTTGAATGTGGCCTTTTACGGTTGCCTTCGAAGTTTTGTCTTTTGTTTTGTTCTTTTATGTAAGTTTTGTCTTTTGTTTTGTTCTTTTATGTAAGTTTTGATGCAATTAGGAGTCAAATACTTTATATTCGCATTGTTTCAACCTTATAATCGTATTTTCGCTTGTGTTTAGGTATAGTCAATCGAATAACATGTATAAGTTTATCAACATATTTTCTAGCCAAAACGGCAACGAAATGCTTCAAGAGATTAGCAGATTGTGTCTACAATGTATTTTTGTTGTCGTGGTCCGTTCGAACTGCTAGTCTTAATCGTCAACAGTCTCCTATAAAGATCGTCCACAGAGACCTGAGAATTTGTTACAGCTATATTTGGACCTAAACTAATGTTTTCAGAGTATTATTATTTTTTACATTTTTAGGGTTAGATCGACTTTCGGTAAAAATGCATCGAGAGTTTTCCATCCTTCTCAGCTTTTCCTTGGTAAACTTTTGTAGCTTTCTCACATTAAATACATGATAGTACTATCATATATACCCGCTTGTACAGGTCTGTGGAACTGCTCCGTGTCAGGTTAAAAGAAGATGCTTATGGAAGCCCTATGGATCTCGTAAGAGGGACAAGGCCAATTTTGCAGAGCGGTCAAAGACCATGATGTTGTTCAGCTATGGACTAGTGCTGTCAGCGGAACTGACCAAATAGCTGCCACGAGATGACCTGTACTAGGAAAAAAGTGTCTGTAGCAATTTTGAGGAGGAGCACATGATGCTGTTCCCATTGTGCATCCAGCGTCAAATCAACTACTGGTACCCTGTCCATCCCTAGGTACGTACTGCCCTTCGGGGGTTAAGTATCGATCAGGGAAAAAAATCAAATATATACTGTCATCAACCTGTCTATAAAACCTCTAGTATGACAAGAAAAATGTTGAAAAGGAATCTTGTATTTCAAATTAACATTAAAGCTTTTGGTTTGGTTTGTTTGTGTTTTACGTCCTATTAACAGCTATGGTCATTTAAGGACGTGCCGGGTTTTGGTGGTGGAGGAAAGCCGGAGTTTCCGCAGAAAACCCACCGACCTGCGGACAGTACCTGGCGACTGCCCCACGTAGGCCTCGAACCCGCGACCCACTGGTGGAGGGCTAGTTAGTGGTAGCAGAATGTCTGACGCCTTAACCACTTGGCCACCGCGGCCCCCTAGTCCGAATTATTCTGACGTTTTATCGTTTTTTTTTTTATATCGGTCTCACATTAATCGACGCCAGACCGATATAAAAATAAGTCGATAAAACGTCAGAATAAATCGGACTACGCGGCCCCTTGCCCCATTTAAACCAACGTTTCCTCATGAAGTTTTACCTGTTAAATGATTTATTGTTTGATATTTCATCAGATTCATCGCCTCGCCCTCCGAGAAGAATGTCGATAAAAGTCGATTATTGATTGGTCGTTGGGATGACGTCATTGACAAATCATCTCATCGATATTTGTGTCTTATTCATTTGTTGTCATTTTCAGATGCATTAAACTAATCTTGTCCGGTGATATAATGTGTGTTGTTTTGGTCAGCTCTGTATTTTGTCGTTAGTGACCTCTACTGGTCATTATCCGATGTTTGGCCGTGTCCGATGCTTGCTCGTAGATTGTTGACCTTCCTTGTGAAGAAATCTGTTGTATCGTTGCGAGTGTATAAGTTGGGTTTTTATTGCTTCCAGAGATTAGCAGATTGTGTCTACAATGTTTTGTTGTTGTCGTGAACCGTTCGAACTGCTAGTCTTAATCGTCAATTGAGAGCTCGGCACTTACGGCTCCTATAAAGATCGTCCACAGAGACCTGAGAATTTGTTACACCTATATTTGGACCTAAACTAATGTGTTCAGAGTAAAAAAAAATGACACTTTTAGGGCTAGATCGACTTTCTGTAAAAATGCATCGAGAGTTTTCCATCCTTCTCAGCTTTCCATCCCTCTCGAATATATATATAATCCTTGATGGTATCATTTTTACCGAAAGTCGATCTAAACCCCTAAAGCATATAAAATTACTCTGAACACCTTAGTTTGATTTTCCTGTAATAATAATAATAATAATAATAATAATATACAACATTTATATAGCGCCCTATATAATTTGTAAAATTACTCTAAAGCGCTTTACAACATATGGATAATAGTTATGGTTATAATTGTGAAAACAAAAAACAAAGGCTTACAATCACTTTTATACATTTCAGCAAGCAATGTGCACATTGAACAAATAAAAGGGTGGTATTTACATGACGTCTTTGCAAAGATTCTAAAATGCAGACGTGAAGAGGTGAGTTTTGATGTCCCTCTTGAACTTGGCATCTACACAAGACCAAGAATAAAGAATGTGTAGTCGGATATTTCTAACTATTGAAACAATGAGGGTTCGAGTACTGTCCCCTCGGGTACTTTGGTCAAGTCAACAACATTGGTCCGAAGTCTTCGGTATTAAGCAAGCATTTGCACTAGTGTCGTTCTTTGGTAATGACCAACGAACGATGAAGCATGGTTACATACCAGGAGGTCAGGGCCCGTATTCATGAAACCGTTCTCATGCTTAAGCATGGGTTTTGTGCTCGAGCCGTATTTCTTGTTCCCGTTATAAATTTATAAAAATATCTGATTTTGTCAATGATTTGGATATTTACGTTCGACTTTTTGATCGTTTAGCATGATTTAAGTGAGTTACAAGAAAATTGTTTTGAGCACAGAATCCATGTTTGAGCATGGGAACGGTTTCCTGAATACGGGCCCAGATGCCTCAACGCGCCTTTTACATACGTTCAACCAGAATCGGTTGATGTTCTCGCGAAGGCCTTTTGTACAAGTAGTATTCTGTTGACATCTATAACTACAGACTCATGGGTGAATCTGATCCAAATATTTGGTTTCTATCAGATGCAATTCTGGTCACATCTTTAGCCGAGAGATGTTTCAATCAGTCGACGAAGAGGGTCAAAATTCATCCACAACGTCCGCCAAGAATTAGGTCGACATCGATGCGGTTAACTTTTTCGCAATTTCTTTCTAGTGTTAAAGACAACAGCTCTAAGCTGCCAGTTTCCATTAGGACATTTTTTAACTCCCATCTAAAATAAAAGTCGTCGTTCGTTTATCTTCAGTGTCATTGGTGCAGTGGGATTCTTCAGTATCAATTAAAAGCGGGAGATTCCAATAGAAAAATTTCATAAGNCCCCCCATAAAAAAACATAAACAAAATCTGGAAGACCTGTTATCGAACAGAGGTTTATCTTTGGGTCCGCCTGCACTGAACTCAATGAAAATTAGTAAAAAAAATAATGACATGGGCGAGGCAAACGCAAATGTTCTTTTTTAGTTATCCAGAACATGCAGTTAAGAGCATATATATATATATTTATCACATAATCTACCTGTTATCCAGTGAATTCGCCCCGCCCCGTGTAATATTTTTACATATGTCACTAGTGTAATATACACTGGAGCGTTTTTCATTGGCTGTGCCAGTCAGAAATCGATTGTGATGTCATAATATGGACAATGACGTGACGTATAAATTGTGAATGGCGCAACAAAATGGCTGTCTCCGTTTGATTCGCAAAAATAAAAACTCCTAAGACTCGTTTCATAAAATCTCATATGAAATGAAAACTCATTTAAGATCCTATACTGATATCATCATTGGGGTGGCATTTTTACCGAAAATTTATCTAAACCCCTAAAACGGCTAAATTACTCTGAACACCTTAGTTCAGGTCAAACTATAGCTGTAACAAATTCCTATGTCCCTGTGGCTGGAAACAATTATTTCACATAACGTGGTTGAAGACACAGACATAGAATGATTTAAATATATAAATATATATACAATTGTATAGAAAAAAAAATAAGATTTAGCCTAACGACCGACTAAAAAACTAGCTGCTTTCACTCTTCACAGGGCTCTTATGATTAAATCGACAATCTAATGGCCTGATTTAAAGTTGACACGCCATTTTTGAAAAGAAATAGGCCTGACAATAATAATAATAAAAATAATGTTTATTCAGGTAAAAGATACACGGCGAACATAAAATTACATTACACAAGCAATGAGATCGCAGAATGGTATTTGATGAAAGACTAACCTTCAGATATCATAAAATGCTTATGACTAAAAGTTTTATTATTTCAAGTAAAAAGCATATATTTAGCACGAGGTAGTAGTATTATCACAGTTTATATGAATATCACATACAATTTTGGAGGTACAGACTGAATATTAATCTTGAACTGGTAATCTTTAACCTAGGATGGCCTATGAAAGTTTTGAAAAACATAATTTCCAATGGGGTCCTTTATTTAGTCCAAAAATAAGTTAAAAAAATAAATGTAAGTTAAGTTTGTAAACATTGTGAATTATTCGGTAAAGAAGGAAAGAAATATCAGTAGTAGTAGTAGTAGTAGTAGTGATAGTAGTAGGGTACATCCTTAAATTTGAGGCCTTCACGACTTATCTACACGTTGGTTAACATCTTCCCGCCAGGTGGCGTTGTTTATTGTATATAAACATGTCACAAGACGCAGATAAGTTAATTTTATAAATCCACACATAGGGATTTCAACAGCCAAGAATTCACTTGGAGTATCAAGGATGAACGTTCTTATTGTTTTAAGTTGTGTTGTAGCCTGCTGTTATGGCTCTGGAGTTCCCGGTGGCTACTCCAAGGCCGACATATCCGACCCCGAAATTATAGGATATGCCAATTTTTTTGTCTCTCAGTACAATCTAAGGACTAAGGCCCAAGGAGGAAATGCTGCAGAATACACAAACGTTCAACTCGTGTCAGCTAACCAGCAGGTGAGATTCATTCTAAATGAGTGTCATGTATTGATGTATGTTGTATATTATTTGTTTCCCGAGTAACAATAACCTATATATAGCGAACTGGCGGACTGCATGAAAACGAAAGTTAACAGTAGCCAAAAATCCCATGACAAAATGCAATCAATCGTGCTTGTGAAAATCTATGTCATTACAAAAGTATTTTGCTTTGTCATACTGAATCCATCAACATGTTTATTGTATACTTGTGTTTTTATACCAAACGTTTTTGCATACCTGCAATATAATAATTAATAGTTCATTAATGTCTATAGAGTTCAGAGGTCTCGAGTTTGAATATTCTTCTCCTGTCAATTTCCTAATTCAACCAGCGAAGAAGATTCAAACTCGAGGCATCTGAGCAAACACACAAACCAATTGAGCTGTCTGGTAGCTGACGATCGGTCCCAGTCCATTTCCATCACATGTCTGACAACTGTAGTCTTTATCCTTTTTTCCATTTAGTCTTTACCTCCTGAAGACAATGTACACTATTTACAACGCAGGTTTTTAATATACCCAATGTATGCAAAGCAAACACACATAGGTACTTAAAACTAGAATTGGTCACAGGTACTTTTGTAACAGGAGAGAACATTTTAAAGCATGGCAAGACCAGGATTTTGAATCCGGGACGTCTGAACTCTAGACTGATGCTCTACCTGGTGTGTAATAAAGCTTAAAGTAATTAATGTCATTGTAAGACACTAATTATTTTCCTCACAAAATTAATCAACTAATCCTTACTTGTCGTTGCCTCGGTAAATGTCGGACACCGATCAGTATTGGTTAGGAAGAGCTAGGGTGTTAGAAAAATAATAGTCTGCAGGACTAACAGTTATGGAACATTAACTAGTCCTTCTTCTTTTTACTCAGTCCAGGACTTAAAGACTGGTGGTATTTTGGGGTATCATGAGATAATCATGTGTGTTGAAAATATATACTGGCTATAAATAAACTAGGCATTTTTAGGTCACCTGAGCTTTAGCTCAAGTGACCTATTGCTATCCGTTTTCGTCCGTCGTCGTCCGTCGTCCGTCGTCCGTCGTCCGTTAACATTTTACATTTCAAACTTAAAGTCAAGTTCTGCTGGGCCGATTGAACTGAAAGTTGGTAGGAATGATCGCCTCATGGTCCTGACAAAGTGTTGTTATTTTTCGGGTCGATCAGAAATCCAATATGGCCGCCACGGCCGCCATTTTGAAAACCTATTTCAAACTTAAAGTCAAGTTCTGCTGGACCGATTGAACTGAAAGTTGGTAGGAATGATCGCCTCATGGTCCTGACAAAGTGTTGTTATTTTTCGGGTCGATCAGAAATCCAATATGGCCGCCACGGCCGCCATTTTGAAAACCTATTTCAAACTTAAAGTCAAGTTCTGCTGGACCGATTGAACTGAAAGTTGGTAGGAATGATCGCCTCATGGTCCTGACAAAGTGTTGTTATTTTT
>NW_018408743.1:566967-637861 GCF_002113885.1 Mizuhopecten yessoensis | reverse complement strand
TAAACTATTTCAAACTTAAAGTAAAGATCTACTTGGCCGATTGAACTGAAACTTTGTAGGAATGATCGAATCATGGTCCTGACAAAGTGTTGTTATTTTTCGGGTCAATCAGAAATACAATTTGGCTGCCATGGCTGCTATTTTGCTACTAAGTTCTAATAGGCCGATCTCACTTAAAATTGGTCTAGGAATGATCAGCTCATGGTCCTGACAAAGTTAAGTTAACATTATACTATTTTTTACTCAAATTGGTACATATTTCAGCAACAAAAATAAATACTGTAGACTCAGGTGACCGTTTAGGCCCATGGGCCTCTTGTTTTATGTCCATGCCAATTAATTGGGGTGGGCCCAGGGGGGGTGGGGCAGGAGCTAGGATACATTGTTACTAATGTTCGACACCTGGCTCAGTCACATCATGGTATGTTCCATCCTGATTCAATGTCATCTGGAGACTTCATTTCTTAATACATTCTATTTTAACTCTATACAGAAATAAAGTTGAGAGTATGGCCAGACCTCAGAGGAGTTGACATTTAAATCATAAAATGTCCCCCAAGGACAAAGTGACCATTACTCAAGTATTGAAGATATTTGTTAACCAATTCAGTGTTTTCAGGCTTTCAACTTCATTTCCATTTTACAGATTTTATAGAAGGTCAACAATATCTAAGATAGGGTCTAGTCCAAGGTCATTTTTACTATTTATATAATTTTTTACCAGTGCCATGCAATGCATTAGGTATATATAATAATCCAGCAACTTCAAACAAATTTTGATCAGACTATAGCTATATACCTTGAGGCTTGAGTATGAGAATACTTAAATTTAGTGTCACTTCATTTCTCAAAATAAAAATGCCAGGTACGTTTAAGTATGAAAATATCTCAGATGATTTCATGTCTCGGAGTTCAAAGATCAAAAGCAAGGTAGTCGTATGCCAACCAATTCAGTGTCATCACTCTAGTGACTTCTTGAATTCCTTGGAGTCGGGACACATTTAATTAAAAATCAACATTACTTTAGTATTAACAGAAAATTATTGAAAAAAGAAAATAATTTGCATTGGTGTTGAGGCATTCATGTTTCACAGATGTTTTAACTCATTCACCCCTGAAGACACATTTGAACTCTTCCATTTCAAAGGTTTGAATAGTTCACTATGGAATTTCAGGGGTTAATGAGTTAATGAACTAGTAAAAGTATCAATACTGTTACCAAAATTAGAGAGTTTGTTATCTTTAGTTTACAAGCTATGTCATGCATTTCTCATAGATAGATAAAACCTTCTTACAATCACATAAAATATCAAAAAAACTAACACACCTACACTGATATTTAAATTTGTTGATTTTAAAGATTAAAAATAAATCTAATTTTACTCAGATTTAACTTTTACACATGAGACACAACTGTATAATTTTTATCTTTCAAATACTTATTCTTGGTTAATATTTATATTTACACATTGAGGGACATTCATATCAAAACATTTCAGGGTTGATGTATATATATAGATAGTAAAAGTATTGATTTTTCCATGTTTATTGGCGGCTGTTCTAAGAGTAAATTTGCACTTGGTAATCTTGTACAGTGAATGGGCATAATACTGAATAGAAAAAAAAATCTTGTTTTACTTATCAAGGCCATATAAAAACTACCAGAGATAATCGTAATGAGAGTTATATGTTATGTACTTAGCTCAGTGTGTGCAAATTCAGCAGTAACCAGATAGCCCCCCTGGCTCTGAAAATGTTTTTGTTTTAGATAATGATTAAATTTATTACATTTTTGCCAGTGAAATATCGGATTCTATCAACTTGATGAAACTGATATCTTTCACACTGTGACAGAAATCAAAAGTGATATTTTCACAGTGTGAAAATAATATCACTTTTTAGTATTGCCCAATCAAAACAGTATCTTCTATTCACTGCATTCAAAAATTAAAGGCAACAATTTTTTGTTCAGATTCAAATGAAGCGACGGTAGAATAAGTGGTTGTTATGGTAAATGTTTGGTGCACACACTTAAGTATTTACATATTTATACCAGAAATGACATTTTTATAAGCAATCATACCAGAAAATAGCAGAAAATGTGGGAATTGCGTTGAGAATCCCATTCAGAATGGCGCGTTGCCTTGTTGTCAAGTGTGACGTCATTAGAATATGGCGCTAATTACGTATACACTTCTCATTCCCGCCCTTTTTTAATGCATTACATGTTTCATGTTTTATGCTTTAAAAATGTAATAAATAGAAAATTCAATGGTGTCTTCAGTAAAAACCAATATGTTTCACTCGTGTGGATAATATTTTGATATTTTTCACTCATGCTGTGCACTTGTGAAAAAATATCAATTTTTTCACCACACTCGTGAAATATGTTATTACTGAAGACACCATTAAATATCCTATATATATACCATACATTTTCACTTGTTGCTTTAATGCAACTATTCTCAAGACAAGGACTATACAATAGTCGCAATTAATACTTCTGTCGGCCACATAGGTGATGTCGTCAGGATGATCCTTTGAGAAAACTGTAAATGTTGCTGAAAACTGTAAATGTTACTGAAAACTGTAAATGTTACTGAAAACTATAAATGTTACTGAAAACTGTTCTTCCAGCATGGCTAAAGCTTTGATAAATCATTTCTAAAAGAAAACTGAAGATTGCAGGACTTTGAAAAAAAAAAAATTAACAAGGAAATAAACAAAATACAATCAACAACAGTGTTCTGGGTGTACAGTTCTGTAGGGTCTAGGCTGGGATTTGTGCAGTGTTCTGGGTGTACAGTTCTGTAGGGTCTAGGCTGGGCTTTGTACAGTGTTCTGGGTGTACAGTTCTGTAGGGGCTAGGCTGGGATTTGTACAGTGTTCTGGGTGTATAGTTCTGTAGGGTCTAGGCTGGGATTTGTACAGCGTTCTGGGTGTACAGTTCTGTAGGGTCTAGGCTGGGCTTTGTACAGTGTTCTGGGTGTACAGTTCTGTAGGGTCTAGGCTGTGATTTGTACAGTGTTCTGGGTGTACAGTTCTGTAGGGTCTAGGCTGGGATTTGAGTTGCTAATATCCTTTCAAAAAGAGAAAAACATCCCACGCCCCTGCAAAAAAAACTCACTTTCTTTAAATATGACTAACCAGACAGTTGTCAACATCAAAATAAGACCAAACAACAGGAAAAGAAATTGAGGAATATATTAATTATATAGAAACTATTAATTATTTGTAAAATATACATATGCACATGATACTGCAGTGATGAAAAATAGAGCTAAATGGAAAATCTTAACACATAGATGTATCTGAGCTAAAAGTGAAGTGAGGTGAAAAATATATATAGGTCACCATGACCTACATTTGTTAGATTGGTATAATATTCCTTCAGATATATCCACATATGAATTAAGTTTGATTGATGGCTGTTGAACTTTTTAAATGTGTAAGAGTTATGGAGCTATAAGCATTAAGTATTCCAAAAATTCAAGGCAAGCACTATATGCCCCTTCCACCATGTGACAGCTGGGCCCGAACAAATGAGGATTTTCTTGTTATGAACATACATATATATTTATTATTGCAAACAACTTACATCAACAACTGACGGTAAGGGAGAAAATAATTTAAATCAATATGGTTCTATTTCCCTTTTTTCAGGTTGTTTCCGGCATGAACTATGACCTTCACTTGAGGATGTCAAATGGAGCAGTAACGGTTTGTATCCTTAAATGAGTTTGCTTCCTCATCCATTTATTTTTATTTGGCACATTTTGTAGAAAGGTATAGTTCTTACTGTTTACTGAATGGAATTTACATCTGTCTAATGAAGGTACATAATTGTCACATTAAAAAAAAAATAACCACCTATATTGGGTACTTAGGTGAAAATGTTGCTTTAATTGGGAAATATATATCATTGCATTGCAATACTAATTATATACCAGAGAATATAGCGAGATAAATAAACACGTACTCTTTACACACATGTATTATGGAATCTGTCTTGTGGCTTATGTTGTTGTTTTTCTTCAACCGTAACCAGGTACATATCTCAATAGTGGTTATTTTATTTTATTGCTATTTTTTAAAGAAGATTTTCATTGATATCGTTCTCTGATCAAAAATAAAGAGAAGCTAGGTATGTGAAGTTTTAAATTAAGTTTTTTTCCTATCCCAGGTAAATTAAAAAAAAAAAAAAACAACAACATTGAAGTATATAGATACATACTTCCTCGATATCCTGGAGTAATGCTCACTAATACGCTCTCTGCACCCCTGGAATATGTCATAGAAAATTGAAGACACAAAGATAGATGTTTCATTGGTCTCATGTAAAAAAAAACTGACCAATCGCTAGGCTGATATACCTGTCCTTCAAAAATTGCAAATGGGCGACCCCCAACTTCAAAGTCGGTCAAATTTTACCGTTACGTGACCGCAAGATTCTGTTGATGTACATCAAAGGATCTTCTTGTCTCATCAACAAGGTGGCTCACACTGAGCCTTCAATTTTGCTATGACAATCTTCCAGGGGTGCAGAGAGCGTAAGTGAGCGTAACCCCTGGATATCGAGGATGAGTCCAGGGGTGCAGAGAGCGTAAGTGAGCGTAACCCCTGGATATCAAAGATGCTATAGATGTATTTGTCGTTCTTACATCAAAATGTAAGAAAATAAATATGATAAAGAAATGAACAAAATTATTGTGATGTGTCAATTGTTCTTTTTCAGCAAATGTGTGATGTGGTCATTTACGTCCAACCTTGGACCAACACCAAGCGTGTTGATACCCAGGTTTGCCACCCTGTCACCAAAAGAGGTAATGTGTTGGTTAGATACCTAGGTCATTTGTTCAAAGTTTTAACAGAAAATATCATATACATAGAAATGGCAGTTACTGCTTTTCTGAGAGCAGAAATGTGGGCCAAATACAGACATTTTCATCCGATTTACTAAAAACAAATTGACTTCCCAACATTATTCCGGCTGATTTTGACAAAATGTTTTACAAATAATTTTCTTATGGCCGAGACCATGCTTTGTTATTTTCGGGATCATTAACTATTTGTATAAAGTTTGAGGAAGAGCTAGCCATATTCTGTTATTTATTGAAGTGGTTGACTTGGTATAAATACTTAAAAATAACATATACAAAGGTACTATAGAGGTGTTCATTTTGGGGGTGTAAAATGTTGTACATTTTAATAATTAGATGACTCATCTACAGACAATAACATGATTCTATCTATTCATAAAAATGTGTGATGTGGTCATTAATTGATGCTACTCATTTAAACCTGATGCTTGTCATTAATTAGCTCATCTGGCCTAAGAGGCCAAGTGAGCTTAAGTTGTAGCGCAGCATCCGTCTTCTGTCCATCTGTCATCAAGTTTTCCTTGCAAATCCCAAACGGCCTACAGTCATGATATTTGGCTGGTAGCTTCCTTGGATGTAGTCCGACAAAGGCTGCGAACAAAAATTACCTTCACCCACTTTCAAGGTCACAGAAGTCAAATATGTTTAAAACTTCAACCAAGTTCTTCTGGAAAACTAAAAGGCCCAGAGTTGTGATATAATGCTGGTAGATTCCTTTGATAAAGCCCAACAAAGTGTGCAAACAAAAGTGACTTTCAAGGTCACAGGGCTCAAATATGTCAAAAATTTCAAATGACTTCTTCTAAAGAACCAAAGGTCTAGAGTCATGTAGCTATCTAGGATAAGAGTCTTACATTTTTTGCAAAACAACGAAAGACCTTGACCAACATTCAAGGTCAAAGGGGTCAAATATGATTATCATTTTAAAATGACATATTCTGAAGAATCAAAAGGCCTATGGTCATGATATTTTGCTGTTAGATTCCTGAGAGAGCCTAACAAAATTCGTGAACAAAATGACCTTGAATTACTTTCAAGGTTGCATAGGTCAAATATTTTAAAAAACTTCAAACAACTTCTTTTGAAGAGCTAAAAGGTCTAGAGTCATGATATTTGGTTTGTAGTTTTGCGAAATAGGGCCTTACAACATCTGCGAATAAAAATGATATGATTTGTTTATAAATGTTTTTTGTATGTACATGGTGTAAGTCATTTTTAATGTCACACATTTGTACCCACAGTGCTGTTTATTATTTTTCAGCTGGAGGATATGAGGAACATTCTGTAGATGCTGAAGTCATGATGATGGCCAACTTTGCTCTGAACAAAATGAATGTGCTACTTAAACAATCCAATAGTTTGGTCAGAGTTGTATCTGCTAGTACCCAGGTAATTTAGTCTTGTAAACCTGCTTTATACCATACAATAGACTCCCCAGGAAGCTTGGCATCTTTTAGTACTGTGGATTTTTTTGTATGCTGCTCTTACAATAAACCAGCGAAAAAAATAGGGATTTTGAAACGGATATTACAAGAAGGATTAATGCTTAAACAATTATTGTAAGATTGTCCTTGTTGTGTTAAGCATTTATGTTATTGATAATTTCCGTAAAAAGCAAAAAAGAGGGTTGCATTCAAAATGAGTCATTTCAGGGTTAAAGTACGCTAATCAGTATGTTTACTAACGCAAACTCAAAAAAATATACTAAACCTAGAAAATCTGATGTTTGTACCCTACTTAAGACGTGAGCTTAGTTTTCGGCCAAAAGCTCCATTTTTGGTACACAATGACAATAAAAATGAGTTAAAGAAAATTTTAAATTGAAAAAAACATTTGAAATATGTTTTCCTTGTTTTACAGGTTGTTGCCGGTACAAACTACAAGTTAAGACTGGAACTTGATCAGAATGTAAGCAAACAAGTATTCTTCTTGTCAGCAAAGATTTTACAACATCCCTCCTTGAATCTCAAATTCTGTAATATATAAATATGTGCCATCTTCATTATTAATGCGTTGGGCCTAAATGTTGTCTAGAGATACGTAATTTTGATGACAATTATTACACTGTGTCTATCCTGTCTTAATTATTTAGAGTGGAAATCCGTCTTTTTCAAAAAACCGTTAAGATTTGTTTTACGAATTTGTATCTGAAGTACAAATGTTTTACTTTAAAACAAAAAAGCCTCTAACCAAGAAACAAAAATCCTTAAAAAAATCCCAAATTTCCAAGGATCTAGAGGTCAATTCATGTAATAAACGCCTGTTTGTAAATTATATTACAAAGTTGTGATATGATAGTATAGGGATTTTTTTGAGAAATAATATTTGTTATTCATGTTTATAGAAATTCTGTGATGTTGTGGTATTCAACCAACCCTGGACCCAAACGACCCAGCTGACCAGTAACTCGTGTGACTCAACCAAGAGACAGCTGGGTGCCCCCCATGCTATCAGCAGCAGTGACATACATGTTCAGGAAGTTTTCACCCAAGCCATCGAATTGGCCAACGGAATGTCCAACAACATGTACCGATTGTCTGCTGTTTCCATTCAACATGTTACCAAGCAGGTGAGCTGATAGCAATGTACCTGTTAAATCATAATTGACGGATTAGTAAAGTTAACACATGTGTGGGGCTTGTTAAAATAGTCAGAATGTGTTTATTGAATGCGTTTATGTTAGGTTGAAACTGATATTGAGGAGAGACAGTTATTTTATGTTTGTGTTTCAGGATGTAGCAGGTACAATATTGAGGAGAGCGGGTACAATATTGATGATAGAAAGATATTTCATGTTTATATTTCAGGTTGTAGCGGGTACAATATTGAGGAGAGAAAGATATTTCATGTCTATATTTCAGGTTGTAGCGGGTACAATATTGAGGAGATAAAGCTATTTCATGTTTATATTTCAGGTTGTAGCAGGTACAATATTGAGGAGAGAAAAATATTTCATGTTTATATTTCAGGTTGTAGCGGGTACAATATTGAGGAGAGAAAGATATTTCATGTCTATATTTCAGGTTGTAGCGGGCACAATATTGAGGAGATAAAGCTATTTCATGTTTATATTTCAGGTTGTAGCAGTTAGGATATTGAGGAGATAAAGATATTTCATGTTTATATTTTAGGTTGTAGCAGTTAGGATATTGAGGAGAGAAAGATATTTCATGTTTATATTTCAGGTTGTAGCGGGTACAATATTGAGGGGATAAAGCTATTTCATGTTTATATTTCAGGTTGTAGCGGGGACAATATTGAGGAGATAAAGCTATTTCATGTTTATATTTCAGGTTGTAGCTGGTACAATATTGAGGAGATAAAGCTATTTCATGTTTATATTTCATGTTGTAGCGGGTACAATATTGAGGAGATAAAGCTATTTCATGTTTGTGCTTTAGGTTGTTGCTGGTATGAAGTATGAATTTGACATGATGATGGGAGAATCTTCCTGCAGGAATAACGGAGAAAGCAAGGGGCTGACCGCTGTCAATTGTCCAGTTAAAAGTGGAGGAATGGTTAGTAAATCACAATTGTTAAATATACGAAATTGAAATCATTGCAACCACAATTTAACTTCTAATGTATCTCAGTTATCTTATTAAGAATTAAATGAAAATAAATTTCCGTTTGGAAAACTAGAGGGATATTTTAACACAGTTTATTTTGGACTTATTATCGCTCAGGGGTTTGTCTAACTTTTTGAAAACATCATAAAGACTTTTTCACTTCATTCTATTAATAGTAAATCTGCAACACTGTTCTGTCAAATTGTGTAAATTAAATTTTCAGATTATTCTTTTCAAAATGATTTTAAATACATTGTACATTTCTTGGTTAAGCTGTGTAAATTTGTAAGCATGGAGAGTAGATTTGAAGAAAATATTGTATGCAAGGTTAATTCCATCAAACATTAAAAATCAGTAAAAAAAAATACATGTATTACCATTGGGAAATGTGAAAGAAACTGTTTCTATACTGCATTAGAATATCGTAATTATTTCTCAGTCTGCAAATTCAATATTGTTGGCATTTGATTGGCAATCTTGAAATTCTTTCACCAAGGATGATGTCTTTCACTTTTCAAAATTCCATATAATTAGCATCTGTCATTCTTGGATTTTCTTAACTGAATGAGAACATTCAGTCAATGAATATATGTTGAAATTGTTTTTCAGTCTACAACATTCCATGTTGTTGGCATCTGGCAATCGTGGACGACCCCAGAATACCACGTCACAGTCACTCCAGTGGTACGTACCCTTACATACTACAGTCTAACTTCTCTGGTGTGGTATTGACATGATACAGTCTAACTTCTCTTGTGTAGTAGTGACATGTTACAGTCTAACTACTCTGGTGTAGTAGTGACATGTTACAGTCTAACTTCTCTAGTGTAGTAGTGACATGTTACAGTCTAACTTCTCTGGTGTGGTATTGACATGTTACAGTCTAACTTCGCTGGTGTAGTAGTGACATGTTACAGTCTAACTTCTCTGGTGTGGTATTGACATGTTACAGTCTAACTTCGCTGGTGTAATAGTGACATGTTACAGTCTAACTTCTCTGGTGTGGTATTGACATGATACAGTCTAACTGCTCTGGTGTAGTATTGACATGCTACAGTCTAACTTCTCTGGTGTAGTATTGACATGTTACAGTTTAACGACTCTGGTGTAGTAGTGACATGTTACAGTCTAACTACTCTGGTGTAGTAGTGACATGATAAAGTCTAACTACTCTGGTGTAGTAGTGACATGATACAGTCTAACTTCTCTGGTGTAGTAGTGACATGCTACAGTCTAACTACTCTGGTGTAGTATTGACATGATACAGTCTACCTACTCTGGTGTAGTAGTGACATGATACAGTCTAACTTCTCTGGTGTAGTATTGACATGCTACAGTCTAACTACTCTGGGGTGGTATTGACATGTTACAGTCTAACTTCGCTGGTGTAATAGTGACATGTTACAGTCTAACTTCTCTGGTGTGGTATTGACATGATACAGTCTAACTGCTCTGGTGTAGTATTGACATGCTACAGTCTAACTTCTCTGGTGTAGTATTGACATGTTACAGTTTAACTACTCTGGTGTAGTAGTGACATGATACAGTTTAACTTCTCTGGTTTAATAGTGACATGATACAGTCTAACTACTCTGGTGTAGTATTGACATGATACAGGCTTACTACTCTGGTGTAGTATTGACATGCTACAGTCTAACTTCTCTGGTGTAGTATTGACATGTTACAGTTTAACGACTCTGGTGTAGTAGTGACATGTTACAGTCTAACTACTCTGGTGTAGTAGTGACATGACACAGTCTAACTACTCTGGTGTAGTAGTGACATGATAAAGTCTAACTACTCTGGTGTAGTAGTGACATGATACAGTCTAACTACTATGGTGTAGTAGTGACATGCAACAGTCTAACTACTCTGGTATAGTAGTGACATGACACAGTCTAACTACTCTGGTGTAGTAGTGACATGCTACAGTCTAACTACTCTGGTGTGGTATTGACATGTTACAGTCTAACTTCTCTGGTGTAGTAGTGACATGTTACAGTCTAACTTCTCTGGTGTGGTATTTACATGATACAGTTTAACTTCTCTGGTTTAGTAGTTACAGTCTAACTACTCTGGTGTAGTCGTGACATGCTACAGTCTAACTACTCAGGTGTAGTATTGACATGATACAGTCTTACCTACTCTGGTGTAGTAGTGACATGCTACAGTCTAACTATTCTGGTGTATTATGGACATGATACAGTCTTACTACTCTGGCGTAGTAGTGACATGCTACAGTCTAAATATTCTGGTTTAGTATTGACATGATACAGTCTTACCACTCTGGTGTAGTAGTGACATGCTACAGTCTAAATATTCTGGTTTAGTATTGACATGATACAGTCTTACCACTCTGGTGTAGTAGTGACATGCTATAGTCTAACTATTCTGGTGTAGTATTGACATAATACAGTCTAACTACTCTGGTGTAGTAGGGACATGCAACAGTCTAACTACTCTGGTATATTATTGACATGCTACAGTCTAACTACTCCGGTGTAGTATTGACATAATACAGTCTTACTACTCTGGTGTAGTATTGACATGATGCAGTCTAACTACTCTGGTGTAGTATTAACATTGTACAGTCTAACTACTCTGGTGTAGTCGTGACATGCTACAGTCTAACTACTCAGGTGTAGTATTGACATGATACAGTCTAACTACTTAGTATTGACATGATACAGTCTAACTACTCTGGCGTAGTAGTGACATGATACAGTCGAACTCCTCTGGTGTAGTATTGACATGATACAGTCTAACTACTCTGGCGTAGTAGTGACATGCTACAGTCTAACTATTCTGGTGTAGTGTTGACATGATACAGTCTAACTACTCTGGCGTAGTAGTGACATGCTACAGTCTAACTTCTCTGGTGTAGTAGTGACATGCTACAGTCTAACTTCTCTGGTGTAGTATTGATATGATACAGTCTAACTACTCTGGTGCAGTATTGACATGATACAGTCTTACTTCTCTGGTGTAGTAGTGACATGATACAGTAGAACTACTCTGGTGTAGTATTGACATGCAACAGTCTAACTACTCTGGTATATTATTGACATGCTACAGTCTAACTACTCCGGTGTAGTATTGACATGATACAGTCTAACTACTTAGTATTGACATGATACAGTCTAACTGCTCTGGTGTAGTAGTGACATGATACCGTCTAACTACTCCGGTGTAGTATTGACATGATACAGTCTAACTACTCTGGTGTAGTAGTGACATGCAACAGTCTAACTACTCTGGTATAGTATTGACATGCTACAGTCTAACTACT
Source organism: Mizuhopecten yessoensis (assembly GCF_002113885.1). Taxonomy (NCBI): domain Eukaryota; kingdom Metazoa; phylum Mollusca; class Bivalvia; order Pectinida; family Pectinidae; genus Mizuhopecten; species Mizuhopecten yessoensis. The sequence goes on along the minus strand of NW_018408743.1, from coordinate 626,123 downwards.
CCGGTGTAGTATTGACATGATACAGTCTAACTACTCTGGTGTAGTAGTGACATGCAACAGTATAACTACTCTGGTATAGTATTGACATGCTACAGTCTAACTATTCTGGTGTAGTATTGACATGATACCGTCTAACTACTCTGGTGTAGTAGTGACATGATACAGTCTAACTACTCCGGTGTAGTATTGACATGAAACAGTCTAATTACTCTGGTGTTGTAGTGACATGCTACAGTCTAACTACTCTGGTGTAGTAGTGACATGATACAGTCTAACTACTCCGGTGTAGTATTGACATGAAACAGTCTAATTACTCGGGTGTTGTAGTGACATGCTACAGTCTTACTACTCTGGTGTAGTATTGACAGTCTACAGTCTAACTACTCTGGTGTAGTAGTGACATGATACAGTCTAATTTCTCTGGTGTAGTATTGACATGATACAGTCTAACTACTCTGGTATAGTATTGACAGGCTACAGTCTAACTACTCTGGTGTAGTATTGACATGATACAGTCTTACTACTCTGGTGTAGTATTGACATGCTACAGTCTAACTACTCTGGTGTATTAGTGACATGATACAGTCTAACTACTCTGGTGTAGAATTGACATGACACAGTCTAACTACTCTGGTGTAGTATTGACATGATACAGACTAACTACTCTGGTGTAGTAGTGACATGATACAGTCTAAATTCTCTGGTGTAGTATTGACATGATACAGTCTAACTTCTCTGGTGTAGTATTGACAGGCTACAGTCTAACTACTCTGGTGTAGGATTGACATGCAACAGTCTAACTACTCTGGTGTAGTAGTGACATGATACAGTCAAACTACTCTGGTGTAGTATTGACATGATACAGTCTTACTACTCTGGTGTAGTAGTGACATGCTACAGTCTAACTATTCTGGTGTAGTATTGACATGATACAGTCTTACTACTCTGGTGTAGTATTGACATGATACAGTCTTACTACTCTGGTGTAGTATTGACATGATACAGTCTTACTACTCTGGTGTAGTAGTGACATGCTACAGTCTAACTATTCTGGTGTAGTATTGACATGATACAGTCTTACTACTCTGGTGTAGTATTGACATGATACAGTCTTACTACTCTGGTGTAGTATTGACATGATACAGTCTAACTTCTCTGGTGTAGTATTGACATGCTACAGTCTAACTACTCTGGTGTATTAGTGACATGATACAGTCTAACTACTCTGGTGTAGAATTGACATGACACAGTCTAACTACTCTGGTGTAGTATTGACATGATTCAGTCTAACTACTCTGGTGTAGTAGTGACATGATACAGTCTAATTTCTCTGGTGTAGTATTGACATGATACAGTCTAACTTCTCTGGTGTAGTATTGACAGGCTACAGTCTAACTACTCCGGTGTAGTATTGACATGATACAGTCTAACTACTCTGGTATAGTATTGACAGGCTACGGTCTAACTACTCTGGTGTAGTATTGACATGATACAGTCTAACTTCTCTGGTGTAGTATTGACATGCTACAGTCTAACTACTCTGGTGTAGTAGTGACATGATACAGTCTAATTTCTCTGGTGTAGTATTGACATGATATAGTCTAACTACTCTGGTATAGTATTGACAGGCTACAGTCTACTCTGGTGTAGTATTGACAAGCTACAGTCTAACTACTCTGGTGTAGTAGTGACATGATACAGTCTAACTACTCTGGTGTAGTATTGACATGATTCAGTCTAACTACTCTGGTGTAGTAGTGACATGACACAGTCTACCTCCTCTGGTGTAGTATTGACATGATACAGACTAACTACTCTGGTGTAGTAGTGACATGATACAGTCTAACTACTCTGGTGTAGTATTGACATACTGCAGCCTACATTTAGGTCTCTGTATCTGATTTATTTTTTATCTCACTTTTTGCTTGCTGTTTTGATAGATATCTTTTTTAATGGGCTTCTTTTTTATATTGATGTCTCTTTTGCTTTGGATGTTGTCGGTTTTTTTTCCAACATTGCGGTGAGATTTCACACGTTCTTTGTCACAGATAATTGGTGAACTTTGCATGTGTGTAACTCATGGGATGTCGGAGTGTTGCATATTGAAAATATATCTCATGCTCCAATATATACAGAGCTATGGCCCATTGTTCACTGTGTGTCATATTTTTAAGGGCATTTATTATATATCTGAGTTCCTCTTTTTGAGCGCTGCATACCCTGGTACTCGTACTCACAGGCAAGCACACCAACCTACCCTGTCTCCTGCATACACACACACAAGCACACCCACACTACACACATGAAGGGACGTCTTTTAATGACTTAGCTGTTAATAGGATGTTAACGAAAACAAAATCAAACCAAACCATGCCCCATTATTGAATAAGGACTCTTTGTTAATTTTTGATACCAATGTTGGTTGCAATGCTGTATTGTTTTACAAAACATTTGAATATGTTGTTTGTATGCTTTATTCAATTCGAGTCTCTTTGTGCAGACATAACCTCTGAACTTTCTAATATAAGCATAGATTCACACTGCATTGTGTACAACTCTAGAATCTGTATGCTCAAGGTCAAAGTCAAAAGGATGATGTGTCCCATTTACTCTCTGAAAGTCAAGGTCACAGTGTAAAGGTCAAGGTCACAAAGATTATGAACGTGTCAAAATCAACTCTCAGATGAGTGTTATCAAGGTCAATGACACAACAAATGGTCAAAGATTATCAGGGCAATAGCTGGAAGGTCACTGATGGTTGTAGTACCACGACTAGACAGTGTGTTGTATTGGGGGACAGGAGTTGTTTTTGGATACTTCAACCAGTTTGTTAGGCCAGATGATATAACCTTCAGTTCTGTTTGAGGCAAGCTTCTGTTTAATTTAATTTTGTAGTTAAGAGTTGTTTCCAAGTTTAGCTCTTTATTTGGAGAGAATTTTCACCATTCACCCCTGAAATCACATTTGAACCTCACCAAATCAAAGACTGGGTAATTCCAGTTTAAAAATGTAGAGGTGAGCTCAGTCTTTAGATAGAGTTCATTGCATACTAAGCTCAATATTTCGGTCTTATTAACACTTGTCTGAATTCAATCAGATCAAAATAGGATGTTACAACACTCAAGCCAGGTCAACTTCTCATTATTAATTGGAAGTCACAGTGAAGTTCCATCCTTTCAGAAATCCTTTGTATCCTGGTAATGTTTAATTTTTCAAACTGCTGAAAGAATGTTAGAGAATTTGTTTCAAGCAAGATTTATAGAAAAGAAGGTGTCATTTCCCAATCAAATTTATAAGCAATACAGAAAAAGGATTTAGGAGACATTGCTTGTTGTGAAGTTGAAACCTAATTTGATAAGATTGAGCACTCTTTATAACATGGTGAGGACTAACCCATCAGTCATTTACCATACAGCTGATTAATTATGCAATCATCAATTTTCATGATTCTGGCTTTAAAATGATTGAATGAAATGTTATGCTGTAGTATGTAAACAGATGCTGCCTATGACTTTGGTAATTTTAGATCATTTAAAAAAAAAAGGTTCATTTGCCATAATAATTAATACATTGATAAAATTTCGGAAAAACAAACTTCATGAAAAATGATCTCCTTAAGATAGTGATCAGCTATATGGTAACGGCGCATGATAATCTTTTTATTTCTGCTTGCTGCATGTGGTGTATTTTTGTACTCATTTGTAGACGTCAGCCTGAGATGCCTAGCTGCAGACAGCACAACCCACCGCACCTTTTAATCCACCGTGTGCTTCTTACTAACAATCACATTTTCTTTGTCCCCCTTTTGTAACAAATAAAAATGTGTTAACAGAATTTTCTATCTCTTTTTATATTTTCATTTGCCATTTTGCATGATTTCAGCAATTCTTGGCTAAAGGTTAATTATGAGATCTAGAGCAGTCACAGTTTTCATGCTGAGAAAGCAGTCAGTTTTATATATCTGGGACAGTTTGATTTAATAGAGGGTAATATTTAGGGCTGCAATGATATGCCTGCCTCACAGTACGATACGGATCACAGTACGATACTTACGATACGATTTGTTCCATGGTACAAGTATCTGCTTAACAGGTCAACTTCATAAGGATTGAGTACAGGAAATGGTCAAGTTTTATCATGGAATTCAATAGTGACCACAATCGAAATCATATATTTTCATAAAATTTCTAGCACTTTTTGGGATGACTGCAAAGTGAACCCTTTCTTTACTGAAAGATTCTTAGATACAAGAACACTTTTTTAATGTTTGTTAAAAATTGGTTGATCATTTAAGTACTGTTAGTGTACCACGATACAGAAGGCAAACAAAACAATTTGATATGATACACAAGGAAGTATCTCCGCGATATCATTGCACCCCTGATATTATTAATTGGACACATTGTTTGGTGAATGGCAAACTAACCAACTAGCTTGAACACTTATACCTGTCTAGGGATAGCACCAGAGTGTATCACATGGACTGTACACTTATACCTGTATAGGGATGGCACCAGAGCGTATCACATGGACTGTACACTTATACCTGCATAGGGATAGCACCAGAGTGTATCACATGGCCTGTACACTTATACCTGTATAGGGATAGCACTAGAGTGTATCACATGGACTGTACTCTTATACCTGTATAGGGATGGCACCAGAGCGTATCACATGGACTGTACACTTATACCTGCATAGGGATAGCACCAGAGTGTATCACATGGGCTGTACACTTATACCTGTATAGGAATAGCACCAGAGTGTATCACATGGACTGTACAGTTATACCTGTATAGGGATAGCACCAGAGTCTATCACATGGCCTGTACCCTTATACCTGTATAGGGATAGCACCAGAGTGTATCGCATGGACTGTACACTTATACCTGTATAGGAATAGCTCCAGAGTGTATCACATGGACTGTACACTTATACCTGTATAGGGATAGCACTAGAGTGTATCACATGGACTGTACTCTTATACCTGTATAGGGATGGCACCAGAGCGTATCACATGGACTGTACACTTATACCTGTATAGGGATAGAACCAGAGTGTATCACATGGACTGTACACTTATACCTGTATATGGATGGCACCAGAGGGTATCACATGGACTGTACACTTATACCTGTATCGGGATGGCACCAGAGTGTATCACATGGACTGTACAGTTATACCTGTATAGGGATAGCACCAGAGTCTATCACATGGCCTGTACCCTTATACCTGTATAGGGATAGCACCAGAGTGTATCACATGGACTGTACTGTAGATATACACTGCTGTATATATATATACACACTATACAGTTAGCATTTACCTGAGGCACTGATATATTGCAAAAATTAAGATTGCCAAATCTTGTTTGAAATTTTAAAACTGCATACGTGCCAGCCCTCTTCATTTAGGAGGAAGACTCCCAATTTCGGAACCTTTAATTTAATTCCCAACCCCTGAATTGGCTTAACTATTCCTATACTCTTAAGATATAATGATTCATCTGAAAGAATACAAAATATGACATCTTAAAGGGTTATTTAATCGCTAGAAGGTATATATAGACACATTTGATTCATGATTTAATTTTGAGGTTGCAAAATCTTCCCCATTGAAATTTCAAAAGGTTGGCAAGTATTTTAACTCAACTTTTTTGGTGTCTATATGATATGAGCCTGAACATTTATTGGTATATATGTAATAGGTGTTTTTATTGTTATCAATCAAAACAAATCACCAGAAATGACATAAACCTGGCTCTCAACCATTCCTACTGTGAAGGCATACATGTACAATATTATATACACCATTAGAAGTGTGACAACTGCTTCCATAGAGTAGAACTTTAAGATAAGAAAGGCTGTTCGGACTACCTGTAATCGTGGGAGTTGACCTCGCTTATCAGAACAGCAAACAGATACCGATGCTGCTCAGCACCAAATACATTCACTAGTTTCTTATTTCTAATGTGTTACATTTGATATAGTGCCCTATGTAGCTAACATAAGCCACTCTAAAGCGCAACCGGTGTAGGGTAAGAGTACCTGTACTAGTATCCTTCGTGGGAGTGGATTTTATGACAGTAACAAAATGTAGAGCAAATAAATCTAAACAAAAATTACTTTGTCATATGCAGCTACCTTGGTTTAAGGGGGGAAAAGTAAATGAAAATCATTCAGACGCTGTTTTAGCATTAGCTGCCACTTCTGTTTAACTGAACCTGAGTAAGTTTATATATCTCTATGCAGCAAAAAGTCAAAATATGTTAAGTTCACATTCAATTTGAAAGTAATTTCAAAGTTGACATAAATTCTGTAATTTAATTTAAAAATATGCACGAGTCTATTTCATCTAGAAGAGTTGTATAGAATAAAAGTGCTTTATGATATTATGGCAGGCTAGTACTTGTCAAAGTGCTGATGTTAGAACACAAGCATAGCATTTGATATATATAAGGCAGAAACGAGGATTGATATCAGATTGTTTTAACTTCCTCGTGGTTTTGCTTTTTACCCAAAAAATCTTTAAAAACGTGAATTTATGAAAGTTTATAGATACAACAGATTAAGGTTATTTGCAAAAGTGTATCTGGTACATGTAGAACCATGCAGGTAGGCGGTGTTTTGATTAACTAAATTCAAATACATGATGTAACTATAGACTGGCTGCCATCTTGGAATTATCAACAACACACTGGCACACAACGTCTGTACAGACAAAATAAATGATTCTCCGAGAATCAATAGTTTACTGTTGCTCACATCAACTTTTATGCCATTTTAGGATTTCTGTTTTTCATGCAGGATCTGCAAGGTCAATTACAGCATCCCAAGGTTAAATAATGTGTCATTTTACAGTTTGAGGTCAGAGGTCGTCACAAAGTTATCAACAAAATAGCTTCACAGAAATATATCAAACACGTGTATATATGGACCTGAACAGAGAACTTCCAGAGAACAGTCCTGATATGAGGTCATGAACATAAAAGAAAAATATAAAATATGGTACAAGTCATCAACAATATCTAGAAAACCTTGTCTGCATACTGAGACACCCCCATGCATACAGGACTGTGATAAAATGAAAGTCAACCATGTTTGTCTCTTTACTACATGCAGTCACCAGCCCTCTGTCACTTGTTTGTAAAAAAAAACTTGATAGAAGTTGTACGCAACAGTCTATCAACAGGCCAACACCACTCACACACCATAGAAGACCAGGATAATTGCAGAATGATGTTCAGAAGGAAAAAAAAGGAAGATAGCAAGTTTTGTTAATGGCTGGTATTCATGTTATATCAAAAGCCCTTAGGCTGCTGTATAACGTAGGACTAGATGTACATATGTTTGTGTCAATAACCAAACTTAGTCACGTACGTGTTCACAAACATCACCTCTTGTACCGTGCAGTTTGTGGTCAAAAAATAGGTCATTGTTGCTTTAAAAAGAATGATCAATTTATTTTTTGAGGTCATCGCTCTACAGACTTCATTACTTTTCCGATTGTCATGAAACTTCACACACATGTTCACAAACATCAGTTTGCATTACGACCCGCTGCGGTCAAAAACTAGGTCAATGTTACTATAAATAGAGTTTGATGGGGAAATTGCTCTACAGACTTCATTTCTTTTCCAATCATCACAAAACTTCACACAACTAGCTAACATACATCACCTCTTATTCCACTTTGCTTTTCGAACTTCTGTGGTCCAAAACTAGGTCGCTGTTACTTGACAGCTTTAAGTGTGAAGGTATTCATATCATCTGCGATGCCTTGTTTCAATATTTCCTGGGGCCCCATGTTGGCAGCCATTTTTTTCTGGGATGCATCAAGTACAGACAAGGTAGATAATTTAGATGTGTTTAATACAGCAAGAAATAAAATCTACAAAGACGAAACAAACACAATTACAAATTTGGAACAGACCATAAGAAGAGACATATACCAAATTGTTTCATGCTCTTCGCTCACATATTCAAGAATACATCAAGCATACCACTTACAAGGTTTCCTTTCTATGAACGCTACTTGGATGATTGCTAAACCCTTGAATGTTGCTTAAGTCTATATATAATAAGTAAAGACATGCTTGACTTGCTCTTGGGAGCATGGTCCAAACTAGCATGACGATCTGAGGAGAAGGCAGTGGCGGGTTGAAGATAGAAATAGGTGGGCAGGTCTGTGATATGTACCAGCAGGACTGTGATCAGCATGTTTGTCATCAATGTCAAAAAGTCATGTCACTTATGTAACCTACACACACAGGTATACAAAACAACACACCTAATTATGACGTCACCACAACTGTCTGTAGTGTGTAAATGTCATCACTTCATGCATTGTAACCGTATCACATGTAATCAATTTTGGCTGGCATGTCAAAATTATAGTACAATGTTGAAGAGTAGGCTATCTCAAATGAGGAGTTATTAATTTGAAGTTGTAAGATCGTAAAATAATTAATAATGACTGCGACAGGAAATTCTAATGCCTAAGGTTAAAATTAAGGTTAAAACTTTGACTACCAAAATAGACATGAACAGAACCCTGGTTTTAAGACTAAAAATCTGAGATTTTCCTGTCTACATGACAATCACCGCCTACACTTAGACATGACAGCTTAAGCTTATTATACACACACAGGTGGGGCATCTATCTCATAATCTCTCTGTCTTACACACACATAAAGGAACCTGTTAGTTAGTCATATGTAGGTATCGGGGATACGAAAATTTTACTTGAGGGTGTAGAATCTGAGAACCAAAACAGGCTTTCAAAAGTCCTGACCACGCTAAACCCTCTGGTACAATTTCTACATGTACAAACGAAGACAAAATTTCTTCAAATAAGTTCGACCTGAATTTGACCTGAAGTTGACATTATGAACTTTTCAGGTCAATCCCAGGTCAAACTCAGGTCAGTTTTTCACTGGAAATTCCCGTTTTGAATTTATTTTTCTTGAAACTTTTGTACTCTTCATGCTTTAATTGTTGTACCTGTACTAAATTATGATTGCCCTAATTGACATTTTTTATTGCATATATTGTGAGTGTGCCTATTTATCCCTGCGCAGATCTGTTAAAATTTGATGATATACTCAAGTTTAAGTCCATTAAATATACATGTAAATACTTTTATAGTATAGGTACTATGAAAACTTCCAGTATTATAAAACAATTTTTCAAGTCTCATATCCAACGTCCAATCAGATTTATATATCTGATATAAAAACCTTTTATATTTCATTTCAGGGATCCCTGTATCCCTGCAAAAAAAAAATGAAGTTTTGGATTCAGAAGTTATTTTTCCATTTCTGAAAAGAAAAGTATACCTTGCAAGATTTTTATGAAAAAATAATAGAGATGAAATAAAAAAAATAAAAAATTATCAGCAATAGTGTAGGGAATGAAAAAGATGACTAGACCAGGGATTCAGAGAACTCTGTGCCCATATTCATCAAACCATTGTCATGCTCAAGCATGGATTTTGTGCCCAAACCAAATTACTTGTCACTTACTTAAATCATGTCAAGCGACCAAGAAGTCAAATGAAAGCATTGAAAACAGTATTCGGCTTTAAGTTTCTTCATTTTTTCCCCCCAAATCATTGACAAAATAACATTTTATTAATAAGTTATAACCAGAACAAGAAATCAGGCTTGAGCACAAAATCCATGCTCAAGCATGAGAACGGTTTCATGAATATGGGCCCTGGACTTCAAATCTGTTATGCTGTCGCTCTAACCAATTTAGCTACCTGGTCAACAACTATATATGCGACAGTTATATAACAAAACAAAATTAAGGGGAGGTCACTGTGTAAAGGAAAACCCATGTACAGTAGAGTGGGACAGGGATCCTTAAGTTGAAAGCTTTAAGTATATGACCTGGGTTCTTTGTGTAATTTAATGGACTTTTTTGATAGAGAAGAATTTAAGTCTGTATAGCCGTGCTGTAGTAGGAAAACATTTTAGCTGTTTCAATTAATGCTGTCTTAAACGAGCTGCATGTAACAAAATTAGAACATGCTATTTTCAGGTAGATAATGGGGTTGTGGACAAACCAAAGGAGACCCAACAGCTCTCTACCATGGAAAAGTTCCTGTCCTTCAAGAGGAAACACAGCAAGGTCTATTCTTCTATGGCTGGTGTGTGGCATGTTATACAGTTAAATGTTATTAACTGGTAACCTAACTGCTTAAAAAGGAACAAAACAAAATATTTAACATTCAAATTTTCTAAAATAAAATATTGGGATTTTTATTTACCAGCGGGTGAAATTAATAATAGCTCATTTTTTGGAAAATACAAATCTGGGAAAAAATTGCTATGTGGGCATTTTAAAATTTGAGGGGTGAAATTTCCCTGGGGTTGCAGCTGGACTGATGTTACTCTACTTTTATTATTGCCTGCAAAAAAACCCACTTGACATATAATGCATCACTCTGTCAGCATTGTTGGTATCGTTAGCACAATTGGTTTCTGTGCAATGATTCTTAAAAACATGCCATATTATTTACATGAAACTTTCTACACAGACCTATAATATCAATAACGCTCCCGAGTTAAATTTTGACCCAAATCTGAAAACCAGCGTGGCTGCCAATGGGGCAATAGCTCACTGAAAATAACAAGTTGTAGATTGGGGTCACACTCGGAATGTAGGAAAATCTAACTTGGGTACATAATATAACAGCTAAGAGATATATGGTATGTTTTTATGTGTATTTGAGAATAATTTTACTGATTGTTTTTTAGCTCACCTGGCCCGAAGGGCCTAGTGAGCTTATGGCATGGTGCGGCGTCCGTCGTCCGTCCGTCCGTAACCGCAAGGCCTAGGGTGATGATATTTGGCCAGAAGCAAACTGGGATAGAGGGCTACAAAGTTTGTTCAAATAAATTACCTTCACCTATTTTCAAAGTCACAGGGGTCAAATATATTAAAAAACTTTAAACAACTTCTTCTGAATAACCAAAACGCCCAGGGTGATGATATTTGGCCAGTAGCATGCTTGGATGAATGGCTACCAAGTTTGTTCAAATGAATGACCTTCATCCATTTTCAAGGTCACAGGGGTCAATTGTCTTAAAAAATCTTTATACAACTTCTTCTGAATAACTAAGAGGCCTAGGATAATGATATTTGGCAAGTAACATGCTGGGATGAAGGGCTACCAAGTTTGTTCAAATGAATGACCTTGACTGATATTCAAGATCACAATGTTAAAATATGTTTAAAACATTTAAACAACTTCTTTTCAATAACCACAAGTTCTAGGATAATGATATTTGGCCAGTAGCTTGCTATGATGAAGGGCTACCAAATTTGTTCAAATGAATGACTTTGACAAATATTTAAGGTCACAGGGGTCAAATATATTTAAAACCTTTATTCAACTTCTTCTAAATAACTAAGAGGCCTAGGGTTATGATATTTGGCAAGTAACATGCTGGGATGAAGGGCTACCAAGTTTGTTCAAATGAATGACCTTGAAGTATATCCAAGGTCACAGGGGTCAAATATGTTTAAAAAACCCTTTAAACGACCTCTCAATTAGCAAAAGGCCAAGGGTGATGATATTTGGCAATTAACAGGCTGGGATGAAAGGCTACCAAGTTTGTTAAAATGAATGACCTTCGCCCATATTCAAGGTCACAGTGGTCAATATATGTTTAAATCTTTAAATGACTTGTTCTGTATAACCAAAAGGTCCAGGGTAATGATATTTTGGCAAAAGCATGCTTGGTTGGAAGACTTTAAAATTTGTTCAACCTAATGTCCTTGTTCGACATTCAAGGTCACAGGCGTCATATGTTTATATCTTTTAATAGGTTCTTATGAATCAAACACTGATATTCTGCCTCTAGCTGTATTTTAGTCCACGTTTAAGATTACAAGTGTGAGATTAATACCAGGTGAGCGATTCAGGCCCATTTGGCCTCTTGTTAAGTTTTGAAAAGAATATGTAGTTCAATCTTAGAAACAATTGAAAGAGAGGGCCAAAAAAAGCAAGAAAAAAACACCCTGATACAAAGCAAGGTTATGTTTGAGCTCTCAATGGGACAGAAATATTTTTCTTTTTTACATGCATCTCTCTGCCTTTCCTGTGGGATTTTCGAATGAGTCGATCAATGATAATAAACAGAACAAATTATTTCATCTAGACACAACTGGAGAAAAACATATTCTGATATTCCATTGACCAGAATCGTTTAACTAGAAAACTATTTTTCGATGATTTATTATTTTAGAAAAGTTAAAATGCAAAATCTAAACTTCGATATATTTGTGGCTTCAAATTGTTGAGGAATGAAATAAAAATTATAAATAGCATTTTCAATAAAACTCCTTTTCTAGGATCCATGTTTCAAACCATAAAAACACATGGATTTTTTTTTTGTGGGGATCAATGAATTTCAATGGGCTCATTAAAAATTAAATCATCCTGGAATTACAAAATCTTTAAGAGTATATTTCTGTGACATTCCAGAGGAGAAGAAGAGATACCGAATATTTGAGTCCAACATGAAACTTGCGGCCAAGATTCAGCAGACTGAGAGACCAGGAAGTACTGCTCGCTACGGTGCTACAAAGTTTGCAGATCTTACAGGTGTGTGCCGAGGTCTGAAATAAAAAATTAACCCCGAGGTCTGAAAGTATCGACTAGCATTTCAGTCTTGGTGTGGTAGAACTTGCTGACCTCTGATGTACTGGAATCAATTTCGTTGTCTAGACCCTTGATGAAAACTTTTCTTATCTTAACCAAGAAATTTCTTTACATCTTGTTCACCGTCACATGTTAACAATAAAGACAATGTCAGCTTTGCAATTTAAAAATATGAATGACTAATAGCCTGTTTTCTCCATCTTCAGAAATTATTTCTCAAGTTCTGAAAAATAAAAAACAGTTTAAATCAGGTGTCCAAAATATTCAAATCACAATTTGAAAATATAAGAAAAATATTAGAATTAGTTTCGTGTAGCCAAATATATTTACAAGTTGTAGTTGACAGTTGGCTAGTAGTAGTGTTCAGAAAGATCAAAAATGTTAAATAGAAGGAATAGGACTTTGATTTTATGATTGTAGAGAAAGAGTTCCGCCAGCATGTCGGTTATAAGTGGGACCTAAAGGGTAATGTTGGTATGCAGAAGGCAGAGATCCCCCGAGGTACCACCCCAGAGGCCTTCGACTGGCGTGACCACAACGCTGTGACTGAAGTCAAGAACCAGGTAGAATACCTGATTTGATACATGTATATAAATTTAGTGTTTAGGGAGAAAAGGGCACCTAGATAAGAGCATAATGTCAAATGTATCTTGGACTCTGTTCATTCACTGTTTTGCAAAGTTTCTGCGAAAGATTTTATTTAATCCCCAACTGGACCTTTATGGCTATAGGTCTTCATCATTAATATTTTGAAGTTCATATTAAAAGCTTACTTTGTAGAAGAGAAGACAGCAGTTTTTCTGGAGAAAATATTCGAACTGTTTAATACATGTGGATATATTTCTAAAATTTAAATAATTTCACTTCTATTCTGGATCAGATACTCATGTTTATTAGTTAAGCATGCATTCATTTTCCTCAGGACATGAAATCTATTGTAATGTGGGGATGTATCATTATATTGTGTTCTGTGAAAAGGCAAAGTCTGTCTTCTAAAAGAGTTTCCATTTCAAGCTAGTGGTGATTGTATGTCTGTTTTCAAGCCATGCGTCAAATTCTCTTAAAACCCCATCATCACATTTTGTTTGCTACTTGCCTATAGGACAAAGATTAGCCCTTTCAGCCCTATGTAACTTTAGTAGACTCTACCATGCACTGATATGGATGAGTCCATTATGGTCTACAGTGGTAAAAGGGTTAGGAGTGCTGATGAAATTTTGTATTTTCCATGGTCATCTGATTGATATTTCAGGGCTCATGCGGGTCCTGTTGGGCCTTTTCCACCACAGGAAATATTGAGGGCCAGTGGGCTATCAAACAGGGCAAGCTTGTATCCCTATCTGAACAAGGTACATATCTCTTTGTATTACACCTGTGTCTTTGACAGCTGGAGATGATGTGGAAGCATATATATCAACCTACAATCAAGGCTTTATAGTTATGCCTGGTGTATATCTTATTTGATGTATAATTATGTGTCCAATATCATTAATATCCAATTTTGTCTGAGTGTCAAAAGATAAGTTGCCGGCTGTTATTGATCCATTTAAATATTTATAAGCCTGACTGAATGGTGCCATGGTGCTAGATCCGTTGTCCTTCTTTTCGTCCGGTGTTAACATTTTACTTAAATAACTTCTTCTAAAAAAACAAAAAGCCCTAGTGTGATGAAAATTGAATAGTAGATACTAGGATAAAGGGCTGTCAAGTTTGCTCAAATGTGTAAAACATTTCAACAACTTCTAATGAATAACCAAGAGACAGATCATGAGATGGTGATGCTATTTGGCCAGTAGCATGTTGGGACGCCTTCGTTATGATAATTTAGCTTATTTTAATGAATTTGCCTTGACCATCTACATCTTTAAAGGTCACTGATGAGCTGTACAGGCCCATAGGGCCTCTCGTTAACTACAGATATACGTGGATAGCTGGTTTTATCCAAATGTACCAACGGGAAACAAATTCAAGGTTACCGAAATGAGGAAATGAAAAACACCTGACAACTGTTAATGTACAACAACCCTTCATAACATGCTGAATAAAAGATGTACAGAAACACATATTTTACTGCGTAATATTATACAAATATTGTGATACATCTTCTCATCATGCAGGGTTGAGGACTAGCGTTAATCTTGTGAAAAAAAGGTGGGAAAAGAATAGTTTTAAAACAAACAGTGAAAAACATTTAAGGATCCCTGTCCCACTACGCTGTTGTTTTTGGTATGTTTCCATAACCTCCCTTTCATTTTGCTTTGAATACATGTAGCACACAGCTGGTAAAGGATTCTTAAGTTGATCAAGTAGCTCAGGTGGTCCGAGCGATAGTATATCAATCTGAAGTCCTTTGTTCTAACAAAGTAAAAGGATGGTACCCTGGGCAGATAAGGAGCTGATAGCTCATCAGGGTCATTGACATGTTTCAGGTCACGTATTCACAGAGGATGGTTCATGCAAAATACTTCAATTAAATCATAATTTATACAAAAAAAAAAATTGTTTCTTTAACTTTATGTGAGAAAAGTTAGTTTTAAATCAATTGTGGATCTATCCATACATTGAACACTGTGTTAATTATGTTTTATTTATGTCATCTTTATCATGTTTTCATAAAAGTCTGGCAAGATATTGTTTTATTTTCAGAAATGATTTATAAAAGCTATTGTCATGCCGGATCAAAGGTGTTTACAATGTGAATTTATATATAGCTTTTGGCAGTGGTACGGGGATCATTTATCTAAAATTTCATGCTAGAGATATTGCTAATGTAGCATGATTAAAACTTCGAAAGTAAGACAGGACTTGAATTTTCTGGAAACAGGTTTTTGAACAGCTGACTGTCACAATAATTTCAAGAAGACAGGCCTGGTTTGTAACTTTTGTCACCTGTCCAGTGTGAAAGGTGCGACAGTGGTTGAGACAGGTGTTGCCCAGGTAAACGAGGTTGATGTCACGATCGTTGTCTTCGGGAGATAAGGAGCTGATAGCTCATCAGGGTCATTGACATGTTTCAGGTCACGTATTCACAGAGGATGGTTCATGCAAAATACTTCAATTAAATCATAATTTATACAAAAAAAAAATTGTTTCTTTAACTTTATGTGAGAAAAGTTAGTTTTAAATCAATTGTGGATCTATCCATACATTAATTATAAAAATTGAAGCTCGTGTTGAGTACGACCTGGAATGACCAGACCAGATCGTCCACTTTTTAAATTGCAACATTACCAGGTACAATGCCTGGTGACCCTATTGATGTTAACACAAGGGTCAGCAAAAACAGCATCAGATCACAAAATCTGTTTCTATTTAAAAACTGAAGTCTTGTCTATTGTAAAAGTGACCAGCATGTATTATTTATTTACACTATTTACTCACTGTCAAACCTGCTCAAGGGACCACATCTGTTAAGAGACCACTTTTAATGTTCCCCAATGTAGTAGTTTTTTTATGAAAACTGAACTTGTATTAACCCATTCACCCCTAAAGTCACATTTGAACCTTACCAAATCAAAGACTTGGCGAGTTCAGTTTAGACATGTAGGGGTGAATGAGTTCAGAGATCACTGTTAGACTCCCCATTTAGTCAGCTTTGAGTGTATTTATATAACAGACAAGCTATATCTATTTTTATAAACAACAAAGCAACAAATTATTTTTATTTACACAATTTTTTTAATGAATTTGATCATATTTGGGGTATTAAAATTGTGTGTTTCAATTTCAAGTTAATTGCTATGTGATACATTGTATAATGAAAATCAGCACATTACATTAATTTTCCAAAATGCTGACCTAGACACATCCAAAATTACCTAAATGACTTGGTATTATACCCATTCTTACAACAGTGAATTTTGGCAGATGTACTTTCAAGCATATTTGTATTCTTGGACAAGGCTGATAAGATTTTCCATGAGGTCAGCGTAGTGTGAAAACAGCTGTTTTTGACGTCACTTTGGATTAGACTTATAGATAGAAGGAACCCGTTTGGGTCGCCATCTGCCCTTTCTCACCAGCCTTGGCCTGTTGTCTGACCTTGTACAAATTCTATATTGAGGTCTACCTAGTAGATAAGTAGGATAAGGGAGTTCTGCTGTACATATTTGGGAATTCGCAGAATTTTGTTTCGAAATGCATTGACCAATGACACAAATTAGTATGCGAACCAAACTAATTAAATGCTGAACTGGTTTGATACAGTTATATACACATATTTCAAAGCACTGGTATACCTTTTGTAAACTAAACACTTTCATTATTAAAAGTCACTTCAAACTTTAAAGAAACATTATTGGTTATCTTTCTTTATGAAATATACATTCTCATCTACATTGAATATTCATGTTCTATAGATGAAAAGTACAAAATTGTGAAAATACTGAAAAAGTTCAAAGAAAAAAAATCACATTTTGCTTTGGTTCATTTTTCGAGATTTCAAATAAAATGATTTTTTTTTTACCCCAACACAATGTTCCAAACATTTATGGTAGAATTTATTGAAGTTATTGTTTTGTAAGTGGGACAAGGATCCTAACATTTTCTTGTACCATCTTTATCATCGACTTTTCCCTTATACAAGTTATACAAAGAGGTCAACTGGGTGATTGTCTGAGGTCAAACGGCACATTCCTTGGTGTCACAAGAATTTTAGTGGTCACATTATTTCAGAGTTTCAATCAGTAAATGTTCTTATCAAAATGACATTTTTTTGTCCAATATCAGATTATTTCTATATATTTTAACTTGAATATTCATACTGGTATATGCTAAATAACAAAATTGCTGTATTTAAGTGTCATTAACAGAATTGCTGTATTTACCTGTTGATTACAAAATTGATGTATTTACCTGCTAATTACAGAACTGGTCGACTGTGATAAGGTAGATGAGGGTTGTAATGGTGGACTGCCCAGTCAGGCCTACAAAGAAATCATCAGACTTGGTAATGTCTTCCCTCCTCACTCAGTCACAGATTCTGTTATGTCTCCCCTCCTCACTCAGTCACAGAGTCTGTAATGTCTTCCCTCCTCACTCAGTCACAGATTCTGTTATGTCTCCCCTCCTCATTCAGTCACCGATTCTGTAATGTCTCCCCTCCTCACTCGGTCCCAGATTCTGTTATGTCTTCCCTCCTCACTCAGTCACAGTGGACTGCCCAGTCAGGCCTACAAAGAAATCATCAGACTTGGTAATGTCTTCCCTACTCACTCAGTCACAGATTCTGTTATGTCTCCCCTCCTCCCTCAGTCCCAGATTCTGTAATGTCTCCCCTCCTCACTTAGTCACAGATTCTGTTATGTCTCCCCTCCTCATTCAGTCACAGATTCTGTAATGTCTCCCCTCCTCACTCAGTCACAGATTCTGTAATGTCTCCCCTCCTCACTCAGTCACAGATTCTGTAATGTCTCCCCTCCTCACTCAGTCACAGATTCTGTTATGTCTTCCCTCCTCACTCAGTCACAGATTCTGTAATGTCTTCCCTCCTCACTCAGTCACAGATTCTGTAATGTCTCCCCTCCTCACTCAGTCACAGATTCTGTAATGTCTCCCCTCCTCACTCAGTCACAGATTCTGTAATGTCTCCCCTCCTCACTCAGTCACAGATTCTGTAATGTCTCCCCTCCTCACTCAGTCACAGATTCTGTAATGTCTCCCCTCCTCACTCAGTCACAGATTCTGTAATGTCTCCCCTCCTCACTCAGTCACAGATTCTGTAATGTCTCCCCTCCTCACTCAGTCACAGATTCTGTAATGTCTCCCCTCCTCACTCAGTCACAGATTCTGTAATGTCTCCCCTCCTCACTCAGTCACAGATTCTGTAATGTCTCCCCTCCTCACTCAGTCACAGATTCTGTAATGTCTCCCCTCCTCACTCAGTCACAGATTCTGTAATGTCTCCCCTCCTCACTCAGTCACAGATTCTGTAATGTCTCCCCTCCTCACTCAGTCACAGATTCTGTAATGTCTCCCCTCCTCACTCAGTCACAGATTCTGTAATGTCTCCCCTCCTCACTCAGTCACAGATTCTGTAATGTCTCCCCTCCTCACTCAGTCACAGATTCTGTAATGTCTCCCCTCCTCACTCAGTCACAGATTCTGTAATGTCTCCCCTCCTCACTCAGTCACAGATTCTGTAATGTCTCCCCTCCTCACTCAGTCACAGATTCTGTAATGTCTTCCCTCCTCACTCAGTCACAGATTCTGTAATGTCTCCCCTCCTCACTCAGTCACAGATTCTGTAATGTCTCCCCTCCTCAGTCACAGATTCTGTAATGTCTCCCCTCCTCACTCAGTCACAGATTCTGTTATGTCTCTCCTCCTCACTTACAGATTCTGTAATCTCACTCAGTCACAGATTCTGTTATGTCTCCCCTCCTCACTTAGTCACAGATTCTGTAATGTCTCCCCTCCTCACTCAGTCACAGATTCTGTTATGTCTCCCCTCCTCACTCAGTCACAGATTCTGTTATGTCTCCCCTCCTCTTTCAGTCACAGATTCTGTAATGTCTCCCCTCCTCACTTAGTCACAGATTCTGTAATGTCTCCCCTCCTCACTCAGTCACAGATTCTGTTATGTCTCCCCTCCTCACTTACAGAAAGTTAAACGAAGAGAACCTTATCATACTTTGTTGCCGTCCAGATATTTGATTTCATCCAAATAGTTTTATTTCACAGAGAGCTGAGAACTCTCAAAAACCTTCCATTTTCAGAATAATGTTCCTTTATATCAAAAAGATATATTTATAAACATATTACACAACTCTTTATATAACATCCTTTTCTTTTTTGAATTTTACAATATTGATAATTCTATTAAGCCCATATTCAACTGTACACATGATTATTACCTGTATTTTTACCTCTATCTACCTGTACTAATGTGATTTACTTCTACTGTAGGTGGCCTAGAGACAGAAAAAGAATACAAATACGAAGGGGAAGATGAGAAATGTTTATTCAACAGGTCCGATGTCAGGGTGACCATCAACTCGTCCGTATCCATCTCCAGTGACGAGAAAGGTAAGTTAACTCATCCGTGTCCATCTCCAGTGACAAGAAAGGTAAGTTAACTCGTCCGTGTCCATCTCCAGTGACAAGAAAGGTAAGTTAACTTATCCGTGTCCATTTCCAGTGACGAGAAAGGTAGGTTTTTAACTTAGATACTTTAACTTCAATGTTCGGCCGGTTTGTGTCATCACAGCTTGGAACACAGAAAAGGACAGAGCTGAGCATAGAGGCTTGATGGCCGGAGTGCAGTTTGTTTTTATTTTTTTGAACATCTTGTTAACAGCTAAGGTCATTTAAGGAAGTGCCTCCATGTGTTTTGTGTATGCATGCGTGTATGAGTGACAGAGACCACAGTGTAGAATCCACTTCCAGATTAAAATGAATCATGGCCATTATATTCTTTGATCATAACTTAACAATGTGTCCTCTTTATGTCTCTACCACTCCATTGTCAAGGTCACAGAAAGAATCAAATGTGAGGTCATTATAATGCTTGTTGATAAAATAATTCCTGAATGTCTACTCACATTTTTATGAAACTTTTATGGATAAAACATGACTCGACAAAGAATTATGGTAGAGAATGTGCTTTGCTAGACATAAGTATGTTAATTGTTGTTTTTTTTCATGCAGAAATGGCAGCTTGGCTGGCAAAGAATGGACCAATTTCTATTGGCATCAATGCTTTTGCTATGCAGGTAAGAATGAGAGTTTTGCTGACGAAACTATCTCTCAATGGCAGAGGGGAGATAATTGCTCAGTAGGCAGATACTTTCGGTTGCTTTCTACATAGTAGGTCAGTAGGCATCTTTAATGGACACAACTTTGGAACAAAGAAATAGAAATAAATCCTTAGACTGTTGCCAAGGCTAATTTCCAGGCCAGTAAAAACTGTGTGCAGGGGCTGCTATAATAATCTCCAGTGCTCTTGGGATCACACTTCATAGTAATAATGGCAAAGGGGAGTTAACTGTTGTGTAGTAAACATATTTCTTTGTGTTTAATCATGACTTCAACTGGAATATAAATTTGCAGGTGTCCGAGAGATTTTAATATCGAAACACACTAATAGTCTTTCAAAATGAGATGATTGAATGATTAAATTTTTACTTTCCAGTTCTACATGGGAGGTATTTCCCACCCCTGGAGTTTCTTCTGTAGCCCCAAGGAACTGGATCACGGCGTTCTTATTGTAGGATATGGTGTCCGTGAGTACATATATTTATACACTGTATCATTTACCCCAAGGAACTGGATCACGGCGTTCTTATTGTAGGATATGGGGTCCGTAAGTACATATATTTATACACTGTATCATTTACCCCAAGGAACTGGATCACGGCGTTCTTATTGTAGGATATGGTGTTCGTAAGTACATGTATTTATACAGTCGAATCTGTATTAAGCGACCACCCAAGGGAAATTAAAAAGCAGATCGTTTAAGAAAAGTGGTCGTTTAATAAAGTTTGATGATGTTTTTTGTACAGAATTACACAACCGACATTAACCAAACGACTCCTAATTCAGACAACTGTTAACAGACCACCACCCCAAGCCTCATTTACAGATGTTTGTACAGGGGTACATTCGCGTATCCGGTTGAAACGGTTGAACCGGTTGGACCTGTAAAGAAAACGACAGGCACAGATCTGGACTGAGGCTGACCTCAGGAAAATTTGGCACGTGTAGATTGAGGGGTCCAGATGTACCTGACCAAAACTAAAATGCTGACTAGTTTGCGTTATTACTTTCTAAAACAATGTCAAGCCACATGTAGTTTTTAAGATACGTTATGTAATTCAGTGGACGATTGAAAGAAGGTATTCTTGATACATTAATTGTTATTTATTCTCCGAAACTGTGCATTTTTAGCTCTGCTTATAGAATGGTCCAAGTGCGCTCGTTTATCGTGGAATATTTCTGCGCCACACATACCGTTTCAACCGGGATACGCGAAGTGACCCCAGGTAGTTTAAAACAACATCTTTCAACTGATCAGGTAAATCACTAAACAATAGTCGAGTGATAATTATGACAGTAAACAAACAACTAAGAGTGTTTGAGAAGAATTGTCATTTCACTCAGAACCAACGATCGACTGTGTTTTCAGTAATTACCGTGATTTAAGCTAAATTAATTGTTACGCAAGCTGTTGTGTGAAATGATAGCGGTTCCTGTGGTGGTCCAGCAGATGGGTTCATCTATATTATTCCTTTAATTTTACGATGGAAACTGGAAAGAAAATCCAGATAAAAAAATGACCAAAATAAAGCCGACCACATGTTGCTGAAAAACAGACCGGTATTATTGTTGTTAGTACTTAAGCGTTGAGAAGTTCAGGGATGTTATTAAAGGCTTTCGATATTGATGAGGAATTAGAAACGATATGTGTGCTAACATAAACAGGTTTTGTGCTCAGTTTCGTTGATATTGAATGTTAAATTCGCGCGAGAGTGCTGTCGTGAACATCTCTCAACAGACCCGAGATTTCAAGAATGAAAACCTGCAAGTGTACTACATCCAATCAGATTGGGGATATCGTAGGGTTAAAGGTTATGTTACTTAGCAGGACACTCGCGCAATCAAAATGGTTTTGCTCACCTGCGATAAATATTAGGCCTACAGACTATTTTCACTGCTAAATCAACAATATCGGCAGTTAGAAAATTGATGTTTTATTTGTTTCTGCACATAGTTGAATTTATTATAAGACGGACGCAAATTTGGAGTTACACAAATATTTCAACGACCGTTTGGTGTAAAGGAATGAAAAGTGGTCGCATAAAACAGATGGTCGCTTGAGCAGATTCGACTATACACTGTATCATTTACAAATAAAATGTTTTCAGTGACTTTTAGAGCAGCTATACTTATACTTCAGTCTTATAAAACAATCTTCACTGAAATTTAGAATGTAGAAACAAATCTGCGCCATTTTACACAATATGAAAACCGCCTTAGTGTAGGTTGAAATATACTACAATATATTATTTACTCATAAGAACCTGATAGGAAGATTGAGTAATTTATGATCCTTGGAACTTGGAGAACACAACTCCAATCCTCCTATCAGGTTCTTACCATCACGGTATTATCAGAGTCAATCGTATGAAAAAATATATGTTTGGTATTGGTATCAACTATCCTCCATTGATATTGTTTTTCACCTCAATTTCTTTGTCTTGTGTGTTTAACAGAGGATGGTACACCCTACTGGGCCGTGAAGAACAGCTGGGGACCTGACTGGGGAGAAAAGGTATGAACGGTTAATCAAAATCTCCTGTATCTGTACATACATTTAGTTAAGAAAAGTTTACAATTATCTCTTCATAATTCAAACAAGAGTACCGCGGGGCGGAACAAAATACGCCCGTCGAATGCCATATAGTGTTAAATACTTTCTTACATTGAAACAAGATCTGCATCATTCTAAGAGGGGTTAGCTGATATGCTATAAAATAATGTATGAGAAAGTCTTTGGACAAAAAATCAAAAACTGAAATGAACAAAAGGCAATAAATTTTGCAAAAATCTTCTAATCAAAATTCTTTTAAGGGAGACACAACTTCATATCATGATTATAATGTATACCAAGTTTCAAATAGATCGGTCGAAAAATTTAGGAGGAGATTGCTGGACAAACAATGTTAACGCTGGAGGGACGTACGGACGGGCAATGCCATACCATAATACTACCGTCAAATTTGACAGTCGTATAAAAAGAAACCAATCCTGCTTCAGATTCAGAACATCAGAAACGAATTAATAGCAAACTGTATCAGACCCAGGATTGTATCTTGTGCTGCTGAACAATGACGTTAATGAATGAAACATATCAACTGAAGAAAAGTTATCTCAATTACAAAACTTAGAGATAGCTCGGTCTTTTCTCCATTTGATGGTATCTTTTTTGGCGTGTTTCCCCAACTCAACAACTTCTGCAGAAATTCGAGGCTGCCAATGATGATATTTGTGCAGATTTTGCAGAAAGCTATCAAATAAGTTCAGATAAATGACTTGCTTCAAGTTTACAGGCATCAAATGTGTTAAAAACTTCAAGAAGGAAATATACATGACTTACACTCCCTGTATTTATCCTGTTACTTGCTAGAAGGGCAAACAAGTTTGTTAAACTCCTTGCCCCACCTTCAAGGAAAGCTCAAGGGCCATATGTGTTGAAAGTCATGAATTCCTATATGAAAATACCTTGTACTTTCTGGTTTGTCATTCAAATACAGGCTAGGATCATGTAATCCCTAATTATGACCTCATCTTCATTTAAGATGATATTGATGACGCTGACTGTTCTGTTTGTTATTGTAAGGTTACTACTTAGTGTAAAGAGGAGGCAGTATGTGTGTATTATGACGATGCTGACTTTACTGTTTGTTATTATAGTGTTACTACTTAGTGTACAGAGGAGGCTGTGTGTATTATGATGATGCTGACTTTACTGTTTGTTATTATAGGGTTACTACTTGGTGTACAGGAGGCAGTGTGTGTGTATTATGATGATGCTGACTTTACTGTTTGTTATTATAGGGTTACTACTTGGTGTACAGAGGAGGCAGTGTGTGTGTATTATGATGACGCTGACTTTACTGTTTGTTATTATAGGGTTACTACTTGGTGTACAGAGGAGGCTGTGTGTGTGTATTATGACGATGCTGACTTTACTGTTTGTTATTGTAAGGTTACTACTTAGTGTACAGAGGAGGCGGTGTGTGTGTATTATGATGATGCTGACTTTACTGTTTGTTATTATAGGGTTACTACTTGGTGTACAGAGGAGGCAGTGTGTGTGTGTATGCTGACTTTACTGTTTGTTATTATAGGGTTACTACTTGGTGTACAGAGGAGGCGGTTTGTGTATTATGATCACGCTGACTTTACTGTTTGTTATTATAGGGTTACTACTTGGTGTACAGAGGAGGCGGTGTGTGTGTATTATGATGATGCTGACTTTACTGTTTGTTATTGTAAGGTTACTACTTAGTGTACAGAGGAGGCAGTGTGTGTATTATGATGATGCTGACTTTACTGTTTGTTATTATAGGGTTACTACTTGGTGTACAGAGGAGGCGGTGTGTGCGGGCTCAACACCATGTGTACCTCGTCGGTGATTGACTAGAGTAACAACCATCGGTGAAAATGACAACGACCGTTGAAACAACCACTTATAACTGTATAACACGAGACTTTCACCTTGTATTTACTTTCACATTTTACTTTAGTACAGAAAATCTCAAAATTATTTATTCTGAAGACTAAACATACTATAGGTCATAAACCTTTTTAACAGTGAATAGTTGGTTAAGGCATTAAATGATAAAAGAAAAGACCCATAAACAGTTTTTTTGTTACTCAGTACCATCTCGGGCAGCACAATGCTAATATGACTCATAGTATTCAGCATAATAATTTCTGGTTTATTCATGGAATAAAAACAAATTAAGAACTGTTATAGTGGATTTGTAAGACAAATTGATAACATCACCAGCATGTGTCGACTGTGTCGAGAATTAAAAAAAAAAAATGTCACAATATTACATATATATAAACGAGTCTTATAATCTACACAGCATATTATTCATTTTTAATGTACATTATTCAAAATGAGATTACTTATTAATGTGTAAAGATTAAATCACACAAAATGTATCCATAAAATATACTTTACATTCAGTTAGAAGACATTTGATAATCTTCAATGTCATTTCAAAGAATAGATTATGAAATAGCTATAATTTTCACTTGGATTTGAATTTAAACTGAAGTATTTAGTATATCCTTAATGTTACGTTCATAAAAATATGTTACGTATCTTAACCCTTAATTCAGCTGTGATAAAATTTGATGGTATTTGTACTTACCTTAATTTTAAGAGGAGCACTAATGTTTGACGAGTGTATATTATTTTGTTCCTCTATAAGTAAAGTTTTATACTTTTCCTGTCATCGACAGTTTATACATGTAGTCGTAATAAAGATATTAAAATTATACAATACAAATTTATTTCAAGATTACATTATTTTATATATGTAGTATATCATTGTTCGCACAAAAAGGATTTGTTTTTTAGTTTAACCGTTTGTGCCTGGTATATACAGTAATTATGTTTTGCAGACTTTCTCTATAAGATGTAAATATTATTATGCAACTGATATCACTACGGTTTTTGTACTTTTTTTCAAGTTTCATTGATATTAAAAAATGAAAAAGTTTCAAGATCTGAAAAAAAAATCTCAAACGGAGAATGAATTTTACATCATTTTATTACTGAAGTTTACATAAATTATGTCATTGATATTTTACTAAGAAGTGTTTGCTTCCTGTTTTAACCTTTTTGTCAGATTGTTTACGCTTACCACAAACAAATACAAATGATATAATAATGTTAATTGAGACCGATCACAAAAAATAAAATATTTAGAAACCGATTATAAACATGTTTTCTGGTTTGATATTACATTCCAACATGATTCTGTGATTTTTTCTTTTAATGATCTGCATGTTCTTATGATGATGTTAATGTTTTGGTTGTAGATGGAATGTGTATTTTTAAATGGAAATTCCAAAAATAAAATAAAACATTTGTACAGAAAGTTTCTTGTGATTATCATATCCATAAGTCTTCATATTGATCACCCAGACATTGAATTTCCTGACGTAACAAAGACCCAAGTGAGCTGCACCACGACAAAAAACTTTCCTGGTGATTAGATCCTCTTCAGTCTTGAACAGTGGTGTTTTTACAGGTCAATCCAAAATCCAAGATGGCATATGTTCCAATTGTTGGAGATATTTTTTAAATGATAGCGCTTATTGAGAATGGCTTAGATTTAAGAGGATTTTCCTCTAAAAAAAGGAATGCCAGGAAAGAAATTTAATTGTTCAGGGTCATGAGATTATTTGTACTAAAACTGGTAAAGGAAAATCTGAAATGTCTCCGACATTTTGGTTTTGGAATTGGCAAGAAAACAACACTTTGTCTAGGTTATCAGTGGATCATTCATGCCAAGTTTGGATTACCCTCGAGACATCATCTTTACCACGATACGAACAATTATGTCTTCTTTGGCAGCACAATGCCAATACGACTCTCTTGGTATTAAGCATGATAATTTCTCGTTAATTCATGGAATGATTTTTTTTTATACTATTATGAATATTGTAAAACTCATAATGAATCAGAATAACAATTTTGCTCGTCAAAACTGGAGTCCCAACAGCTTCAAAATGAAAACATAAAAAATACAAAATTCACAGAGACTGTTTATTTGGTCATTTTGTAACAAAAAATGTACTCAACATCAAAACAGTTATATAAACCCACAAGATGTAGATGAATGAGATGAGACCTGACAATGGTTGCAATTGTCTATATTTTCCCCTCCACATGGTCTGTTCACTTGATAAACAAATTCAATAACAAAAAGTTCATCCGATGTCTTGCTATTAATACATCCATACTAAATGCACAAAATTTGATAAAAGAACAAAAAACAACCAATCACAGAAACAAAAGATATACGTGTCTATTTGTTTTCTTGAGGGTGACGACAATTCAAAGACGGAGTCACGATGAGTGATGAATGTAATCAATTATGTAAAATGCACATGATTTCCGACATAGATATATATATACACTTGACTGATGGGGAACATGGAGAACACTTTCAGCGCTGGTAATTTGAACCACTGTACGATCCCCACTGATTGTAGTTTGTGGCTGTGGTGTTACTTTGGTTGCTGGCTGCTGGCGTCTGGTTGTACCCCTGGTTCCAGTAACCCTGATTCCAGTTCTGTCCTTGCCAATTGTAGTTCTGGGCCCCACCCTGAGCATAGTTCCACTGCTGCAAGTACAAACACAATAATTAGTATATCATATATGCATAATCCTTTCTCTTTGAATCAAGCTTACAAATTCATCTAGGACCGCATTTGCCTATCGAGCCAGTTGGACCAGATTTGTTATCAGATGAGCCTTAACAAAGCCTGCATAAAAAATTTGCAGGTCTGCAAGGATTTATACCCGAAATTGTAACATTTAAAAACGGGCAAACCCGTTCAACCTTATACGTGAAAAGGGCCAAGATATGTGCAAGTCTACAAATGGAATGGAACATTTATTTTTCCAGTATTATGAACTGATAAATGACTCAAATTAACTATGTAGTTTTAATACATCTCATTACAATATTTCCAGGGGAAAAAAAGATCAGATCACAAGTTCATTCCATATTTCAAAAAGAATAAGCTATAGCAAACTTGTTTTGATTATGACAAATGAAAGAACATCGCAACAGACAGAATTATTTACAACAGAGAGGATAACTAACCCCATAGCCTCCTTGCTGTGGAGAACCCCAGCTACCCTGGCCGCCCCAGCTTCCTTGATTTCCCCAACTACCCTGGTTGCCCCAGCCTTGTGATTTGTTTCCATAGCTTTTACTGGAGTTTCTGCTGTCATTGCGGTCCTGAAGAATAAAACATCACTTGTCATGGTAAAGTACTAAAGAATCCAAATTCTTATGATAACAATAATAATTTGAGGTTCTTATATACAGCTTTATCACAATCTAGTTGGTCGTCTCAAAGCAGTTCACAAATTATTATCCTGTAATTACCATTGGTTATAGGGCCTTTGCAACCAGCCAACATCTCTCAAATCCCCGAGGATTATACAGCTGGTGCTTCCATTACAGTGCTCACAGCTAGCATTATACAATTCTAGCACTACCCAACCACATACTCATTTACAGCAGAGAAGACTTGAACAAGCGGAGCAAAGGATACAACACCGTGACGTGAACTCTGCACGAGCCTAGCGTCCTAACACTAGACTACCATGCCTCCCTATAGAATTGACATACTTTTGAATAATGTAACAGAAACAAACAAAAGCACTTACCCGAGCCTTCCAGTCACCACCTCCAGAACGCCTGTCACCACCAGACATCCTGCGGTCACTACGGTCGTCACGGCTGTCACGGTGACGGTTGTCATACCTGTTGTAACCTCCACCTCCGCCTCTTTGGTAGCCACCTAAAAAATAATGAAGAAATCGTAGAACATCTAACCATACACATATAGAAAGATATCACATTGACCTCTGAACCTATCTGTGATAATCTTCGACGGCCACACCTGCGACAGATTGACCAACACTAGTAACCTACCTGTGATATAAATAATGCATAAGATATAGTTACATTGATGACTATGCCTGTGATTTATAGATTACATTTAAACTGACAGCTTTACTTGTAATTTTAAGATAGATTAATACTTTAAGGCCATATACACTGAAACCTCAGATACTCAAACTAGCATTACTCGAATACCCTGTTCCACTAGTAGTTTGCTTGGTGCCGAGTGTGTTCCTTTATATTCTTTATGAATTAACCCAAGATTACTGGAACTGACATTGTTGGAATATCCGTTGTTCCTCGAACTCTAGATTTATCCCGGACCACTGTATTTAACCTATTCGCTTGTGTCTAACAGGTAGTTACACCTGTGTATCACACCTACCGCGATGTTTGACATTGATGTTTTAGTGATAGTGTAAATTCAGTGGGTGTGTAAAATCATATTTCGGCATGGCAATATCCAGCGTAAACCATATTGCAGATTCTCAACCATCTTTTGGATGTTAATTTCATTATCAATCGACATTACACTAACAGGGATTCAAGATTTTCTTCACATACCCAAATACCAATGGCTATATGTTTTCATTGTTGAGCAATTTTATATATTATTAAATGTTGTCATCTTTATCAAACCTTTTTTTACTTCTATCATTTACTATCCACGATATTTGCAGTGCTCGTACTGTCTTTCGTCCCACCTGATCAAATATGACGACGTCGGACGAACCTTGGATTTGTCTAAAACCATGTATTCCTCGAAATATTGTTCTGGACCCCACGAGTTAAAGCCAGCAGGGTCTTATACTGTATACACCATTTACATGAACTTTCCTAATTGTGAAGTGACAGATAGCTATTCCTGCTAATGGCAGTTGTGTATTTACTCACCTCTATTGCCTCCATAGCCACCTCGTTTGTTGTCATTACGGTAACCACGATCACGGTTGTCTTTGCCACCAGATCGATCGTTGCCTCTGCTGTCACGTCGCTCAATGTCTGAAAGGTAACCGTAAGAATTCTTAGCATCTACTGTATATCCCTCCCCACTATAAATACCAGTACAGATTAACAACCCCAACATCTACTGTATATCCCTCCCTACTATAAATACCAGTATAGATTAACAACCCCAACATCTATTGTATATCCCTCCCCACTATAAATACCAGTACAGATTAACAACCCCAACATCTACTGTATATCCCTCCCTACTATAAATACCAGTATAGATTAACAACCCCAATATATAACGCAACTGAAATTTCTTTTAACACCTTTTCAGCTGTTTTTTTCAATCCCCCCCCCCACATATTTAAGACTTTAACAAGCATCAGTGATTTGCTGCATAGAATGGGTTAGGATGAATACACTCGATTCTATTTCTCTAGGTTAAACCTGCGTCAGTTCCTTGTGGTCTTGTGTCACCAGAAACATAATGTTCTCGGTCTGCTATTTTAGTATATGACTCGTATCTGGATACTTGATTGATGGTTGAACTTTTATATATGACTTGATTCAGTATTGCCCAGTCTGCAGGTAGTACTATATGTGGGAAGTTTTTTCAGTTATGTTACATAACCTGTGTTCTGTGTGCTAATACCTGTGCTCACTCTAGACCAAAAATTCTTTTAGCAAAAGTTGCTCGAGGCACCTTTTTACTTTTAGCAAATAATGATTGGTTTTAGCAACTTTTACTTATTGGTTTGGACGTCCAAATAACACGATACAGGAGGAGTTTGATATATAAACGAAGTCGTCTTTTAGGAGATATAGTCAAAGCATTACATTAAAATGATTTAAAGATAAGTCTTTCTCTTTTCAGCATAAGGAAATAAAAGAAATGAATAATGAAACCGGACACCTCTATGTAATGGCTTTAATCATTCTGAGATTTATACTGCATGTTATCTGACTAAACTAAGGACAGTCAGTCAGTGTATCATAGTTTACAGCTTTATGTATATTATAATCAGATGTGAGGAAGTGAGCAAAATGGATATTGTATTTAATAAAACAGTTTCAAATTCCAATTATCAAATTTTCATCTGTCTTTAAATGTTTTAATTATGTCCGAGTAAACCAAAATCAAGGGTCAAATAGAATTATGTATCAATGCACATGATAGTAAAAAAAAATCAAAAAAAAATCCGGTTTTTCACCACAATCTTAACATTCTTCTTCACTTGTGTTCCTTTTTTCCCATCTTAGGTCATTAGAATAATGAAGGACACAAAGTCATTAAAACAAACACATATTTCACACTGCAACTGGAGTAAATAACTGCCATTTCCATAATAAAATAGTATTTAATTATTGATGGGGGGAACAGGTTGAAAAGAGTTGAGACAGGTCTTCTTTTAAAAAAAGCCAATGTCAAAATATGATGATCTTTTAATTCATGTGACAATAGGAGCTCCGGGGGACGGTGCAGGACACAATATCTATATCTTATATTCGTCCAGACGTTACAATTGGGAACGTTCATAGTGTCATTTTAATACGATTAGGATCGGGACAAGTATAACAAGATAGTCCTAAATTGCAAAAACTAAATAACTTATTTATATAGTGGTCATTTTATCACGTATCTCCAGTGGCTGCCACCAAGCCGACATTTGATCATTAGGCCTAGTCTTGTCTACAGTACAAATATGTGATGAAAAGATCATTCCAATAAAGTTGTTTTCTTGAAGAGTGATGGAATTCAATAGATAAACACTTCCCATGTTGGCTACGGCCCTAAAATGACCTGTTCGTATGAGTAAGTCAAGTGTTTTGCTGACTGAGTCGACAGTCACTTTCTGATCGAATTCCTGCTTTTGTTCATTTTCTGTCAATATCAATGTTTTAAGTTGCACAATGTTTAGTATCCAGTGCAAAAGGCTTTTGCAAATATGGCGAAAGGGGTTTATTTTATTTTCGTAGAGGAGGATTTCATTTTGTTATTAACGAAAAAGTGAATGGCTAGCATGAGCACACAATATTGTTGCACTGTAACTATGAATATCAGCAGACAGCCAAAATTTCATAACTACCGCAAGTACTAATATGCTACGTGGAACACACAGACTCTGACTTACTTCCGAATCGACTTTCCCTGTGTCGCTTCTCTGGTGGTGGAAGAGCATCTTTCCCTTCCTTGTTATACTTCTGAATGAGCTCCTTGAGTTCATCACCATCTAGCTCAACATTCTGCACCACATCAAACAGCGCCCCCTCCTCGGGCATGGAGAAGTTGGCTACAAACAGAGAAGAGATGATGAAGGGCCACCAACAATCGGCCAGAGATGGTCCTACTGGACTGGCACCTCTGGCTGTGACGGGCAGGAACAGC
Source organism: Mizuhopecten yessoensis (assembly GCF_002113885.1). Lineage (NCBI taxonomy): Eukaryota > Metazoa > Mollusca > Bivalvia > Pectinida > Pectinidae > Mizuhopecten > Mizuhopecten yessoensis. The sequence continues at coordinate 593,945 of NW_018408743.1, read as the reverse complement.
CTACACCTTACAGAGCAAGTAATCTTTGACATAGGCATGCTAAATGATAGTGAAGGGACTACATACATTTAGAGTATGGGCCAGCTGGTTGGTGCCAGCCAGCATTCGAGGTCAGCACAGCCTACCTTTCATTTCAAGTACTGCTCTAGTTGGTACTTCCTTTCCTTCTTCCTTCACTCGCTCCTCAATGCGTTTTTTGAAATCTTCATCAGACGGAACTATCACAACAGCTTTGCGTTGAAAACCTTCAAAAGGCTGCATCTTACGTCGTCTGGCTGATGCATACACATTTGTCTAGCGTGGCAACAGAGAATATAAATATCAATCTTGGATTGGGCTGACTGACTGACTGCCATATTAGACTGACAGTGCACAGTTCAAACTGTTGCTTAATAAAAAAAAAGATCCATCCAATCGATCTGCAATATACTCCAAGAACATAAGAATCAGTTTCAGACAGACAGCTCCATCTCAGTATCAGTTTTTTCAATACTTACCATAATCCTCTGGAGCTGAAAAGAACCAACCTACTCTATCCTAATATCATTTCTTCAACATAAAAAACCGAACTGTCCAATCCTCAGCCTTCATCATAATATACAATATTGAATTTTTCTGCATTCAAAATTTCAACTGTGTTAAAATCAACATCCTTGATGAACAACATATTAATTGCAGATGATATAAATCCAGGCATCAATAAATAATTTCAGCATTAAAAATAGTAAATAATATTTCTCATCGTATTCCTCCTCCGTAATATTTCTCCTGCGTAACACGTCTCCTCCGTAACATCCATCCTTTGTAATATCACATCGTACATGGTGCCGTCCATCGAGTCATTTTTCCTAAATGACGATGTTCTGTAGACATTTGTGTGTAACATATAAATACGCAAATGCTTCAAAGTCTGACGCCGTGTCACAACTGATTCTCGACTAGATAAGTCTAGAACTAAATGCACTTACCTTTTTTTCCAGATGCTTCCAGAGGCGAGTCGTGAACTTGGGGGTTTGGTATGGGGAGGGGCAGTACGTACCTTGGTATTTGACGAATGGATGACATCAGCTGATTATACAAACCTTACATGCTCTACAGCACGTGCTGAATCGTCGTGTCTTAGTGTATAAGTTAATGTGTCCTCATTCTTCCAAATTTGTTGCCAGTATTATGTCTTGTTAATTTATCTGTGACATGGAAGTCACTTTTTTTTTACGGCTTATGGCACTTTCTTAGCGCACCGGTCGCCAAATGCCATTTGCATTACCTGGTCGAGAATGTAGTTCCTCTTTTTGCTCGCTCCTGACTCCAGCATTTTGTTGAGACACTTGTTAGAAAGGTCAATCAGGACGTCCCAGCGACCGGCGTAGTTTCTCTTCCTTGGTAGTCCCATCACCTGTGAAGATTGTAAGTTAGATACTCCATGAATTCTGATTTCAACACAGAAGAGGTCTTTAAGGCCAATAAAAGGTAGATACTAGAAATATGTCAGAATGACATGAAAGTCACCCCATCATTCTGTATGATCATTTTCCGATAAATCATTGACCAAGCTACAACGGATATATTTCCACCTGTCAATCAAAATGGTTAACAATTACCAGGTGTAAATACATACTATTGTCGAGCGTAGCACTGACGGCCCGACTTTTCGAAACGACTATTGTCGTGAGTAGCAGCCTAAGGGTTAATAGTTTTTTTGAACAGACCAACACTCTTTCGGTAGGTAAAACATAATAAATGTCTACATTAGAAGGTGGATAAAGGACCTCTGTCAGTTTCCTGTATAACTACAGTAAGGGCAAATAAGGGCAGGTCATTGCAAACAATTGCAAGTCCCCAATTTCCAGACAAAATTTGATCATAGAATCTAAGAATGGGCCAGACCTGTATATAGTGGGCCACAAGATTATTTGATTTCAGTATGCATCACCCTGTCATCACATGAGATATGCCCTGGACAAAATGACACACTGACTGACATCAATTTGGTTGCACTGGTGGGGGAATAAAAGAATACAGAGATTTTTTTTTTTTAGAAATGTCACCAGTAGAAATCTTACCTTCATCTTATCAATGATGTTATTGGTGCCCAATAAGTTGAACTTCTTGTCCATGTTCTCTAGTCTGTGTTTCTCACACCATGTGGTCTTCCCCGATCCAGGCAAACCAACCATCATTATTATCTGGTAAGTAAATGATAATTGGTATTTTGTATTGCAAAAAGTTCTTTTTTATTTTATTTTTCTTTAAATTTTTTGTTTTGTTTTGGCCTTATATATCTATGTATATAATTATGTGTATTCTTTGTATTTTAATGTTTGAATAAACAATAAGGAGTATAAATATTCTATAAATCTTTGCCTTCTTATATTTGAAAGTCAAAAATATGTCAAATGTAAGAGGTCTACCTGGCAATCCTCCTTCTTAGCAGGGGGGAGTGTTCCTCTGATCTTGTCCTCGACCTGTTCTATAAACACAAACTCTTCCTTCAGGGGGAACCAGGGTTCTTCCTGTAATACAATTGTAACATGTAAACTGTGAAATAAAACACATCACTAATGTATTTTTCAGAAATATTATAAATGATTTCACTGTCATCATTAACATTTAAGTTATTACTAACTTGCATGTCCATGCTCCGATAGTGTTGACTTAACGTTTCTACATATAAAAGAGTTTCTTAGTAATTCCCTTATACTTTCACAACCTCTGAAGAGCTAAAAGTATTAGGGGATTACTAATAAACTCTTTGTGTCATATCTTACATATTTTACCTTCATAACAAGGACTTTGGGTGATTTTTGTATAATATAATGCTTTAAAGAAACATATATCTTGGGTTTCCATTTTAGGTAGTTTAGATTCTGTACTTTTTGACAGTACAAACTGTGTAATTATGTATTTTATATCTATAGGACGATCTTACCTGTGCCCCGAAGTTGATTTCGAAAGAGGTGTTCTTGGTAAGGACATGAGGAAACAAGGCATTGTCTCCTAGTGTGGATTTCTCTATAGAGAAACAGACACCCAGCTCTTCACCGTTCTTCGAGTAGGAGAAGAAGACAGATTCTGCATCTTCAAAATCCTACAACATGAAGAGCAAAAACATAGATGAATTGAATGTGATAAAAAAAAAGACTGGATAGTAAATACACTTTCCACACTTTAACAAAATCTACTTCAACATATGAAAAGCCACAATGTAATGCATTTAATAATCAAGAGAAAAGTAAAGATGTGAGAAAACTTTTTTCATAGGGTATGCTACTGTAAGTTCCAGCATGAGAATTAGAAGTTAAGGTAAATTTGTAGAACTCTCACTTTGCCATGGTCAAATATGTCTCTTATTCAAAGACTTCCACAACTGTTACCGTACTGACTTCAGTCAAGTGCCTGTCAGCTCATAATCTGGGTTGAAACAAAATTAGTATACAATGTACTGCTGTACAGTAGACTCACGATGTAGCCTGTGATGACGTCTCCAGCAGTGTACTTCTCTCCATAATCCTCAAATTTACAGTCGACAGATGCCTTCCCGGTACCACCGTAGCCGTAGGATAATGGCTCTTCACCTGAAATCAAAACAAATTTTCATTTCTTGTCAGCAAGATTTTTACATTTATACAAATATAAAATTAGCACGTTATTCAGGTAGCAAATTCCTGACATGTTAATAACTTAGTGAAGGGTAGTGCAATGAAATATGAATTGATAAAATTTCATGTTTATTACATCTTTACAAATATGCAGGGGTACGCAGAACTTCACGGAACATCCACTAATGGAGGTTGGATCTCATTTGTCCTTGTTTCTTTACAAATAGTATTATTTAATTGCCTTTGACAGACTTTTCCTTTTACCCTAATGTTCCCCTTTTTGCTATACTGTGAGATACAAACGCAGGTTTTCAAATGATTTGCAGTAACAAAAATACACTGAAATTTACATTAACATGTGTACTCACCAAGTAGCATAGAAGTGGAGTCCATGGACCAGCCCACTCTAGCTACGTGTGGATTTGTTTCCTCCTGTCCTACATGATCAAGGTGCATGTTCTCCAGGAGCTGTCAGGACCGCAAAAACACAAACATCAATACAAAGCCAAGAACATTAATTTTAAGATTATTAGAATACATATTTTTTCAATCAAGAGAACACATTTTTTTCAACCCAACTATTAGAAAAAAAAAATCCCCAAACAAACTTTCTACAACATATCTTAATATATATGTATCTTACTTTAAATATATAATGATGTGACTTTTACAGATTTAATCGACCAAAAAAAACAGCATGAACGGTTATGGATGCCACTACTGAACATGATGGAATGAAATGTACCACAGAGGTTGCCGATTCAGTCTTGGGTTTCACATTTAAGATCGACAGACATATTTAGATGTGAATTCCCATATAAAGTCATTCTTTTCTTACCTTGACTTCAAAAGCCACCTTTCCTTTGTTGACACCAAACATTGCTCTGGCTCCAGCCCACATCATTGCGAAGCCATCGTGGGTGAGGGGCTCGGCCTTGAGGCCAGTCTCGTCAATCTTCAGGTTCAGGTCGCTGTTGTCTGAGGAGTCAGAAAAGGATCTCTTACTGATTAGTGAACATTTCAAAAATTAAATCAAACACACCATGATTCATCACAGGATTATAACTACTTTTCATTTAATATTTTCACTCTCTCCAGTCAGATCCTGAACTTCCAAGCATGATCAATCACTGTAACAATATCAAGAGTTTAACATAAATAAATATCATGAGGTTTATTTTTTATTTCACATTTTTTCCCCCAAAACATTTCTCACCAGGATAAGTTTGCCAGCAAAAGGCAAACTACACAGGGTCACCAACATATTGTTTATCTGGGATTTTCAGTGTCAACAACCATTACTTACATTTGTCGAGCAGAGTTTGTGTAGAAGACTCCCAAGTTTCATCATCCATAACAATTTTCTTGGGACTCCGTGGCCTGAAAAATAAACACAATGTAACCATGAACATAAGATATTAATTTATGTCATGCAATTTTATTGTTAAAAATTTCAACATCCTTTTTTTATTTACTTTGATCACTTTTTCTAGATTAAAAGGATGAACTTTCACTACAGATAAGGTAGACGTGATGTGATGTAGATATAATTTCTATGGATTTTCTTTATAATGAACCATAAAATCATAAAAGAATTCCACAGGAGTGGATGTGTCGCCTGCTCAGAGCTTTTAGTGAGAAAATGTGTTATGGCTTGCTATGTCAAGTATGATATGTCAGAACACGGAAAGTTGAAACGCAACAGAAAAACGGTGAACATTATTGCTTCTAGCATTACCATACAAAATTTGAAAGGATTTGATTAAAAAATCAAAAAAAATCTTGCTTTTACACAAATGCATTTGGCAATTAAAGGGAAGTAACTCCACCAAAAATGCATGTAAACTTCTGAAATGCTATCTCGTCCGATCTATAATGGTATGCAATATGTGAACACAGTTTGAGTTCAATCAACTTAAGGAAACTTAAGTCATCGCACAGAAACCTTGTTTTGGACGCCGACAAAGTAATCCCTATATGCTGTCTCGCGTTGCAAGTGACACAAAAGCTGGTGGAATGCTACAAAATATATATAAAATAAAAGGCTTACTTTCTGTCTCTTGGTGACCGTGACCTTCTTCTCTCTCGTGGTGACCTCGACCGGCTGCGATGTTTATCATGCGAGTGGGATCGCTTTCTTTTGTTTTCACTGGATTTTTTGTCTTCATCTTTTGAATGAATAAAACAATGTATTACTTGAAGTGAAATTCTGTATTTTGTCAAAACAAGTTTTAAAGCATCATTTTTCAATAAACAATATCGTGTTATTTACAAGGTGCACTGAAAGCTATTGAAATGTTTGACAATTATTTGTTCAGTACATATGATGTACAGCAGAAAATTATGATAATTTGGTTATCAATGAAGATAGCTTAAATATAGATATCACAGATGTCCTACATATACATACTGATATTATGTCACATTTACGAGTGACAGGAGACATGGGGCCATATATGATATTAGCAAAGACACAAGGGCTGATATTTTGTTTACAGGATCCAGTAAGGAACACCGTTTTAACACTACACACAGTAAATGTTTAATTTGATGAAAGGTTATGCGGCACTGAAGCGAAGTGAAAAGATATGCAAGACCACTTGGATTTTCTCTGGATACTCCGATTTCCTCCCAGACCCCCAGCACACAAACATTCACACCAACAAGAGTGACTTATATACTTGTTTCATAATTGTTTATATCTAATTTGAACTATTTTAAATTGTGCGAAGTTAATATTTACCCTTTGCGTCATCATCTTCATATGTTGCTTCATCAACTGTAGTGAGCTCTTCAACAGGAACCTCTTCCTCTGTTTCTCCCAGTAACTTTTTCTCTTCTTCCTCATTGACCTCTTCTGTTGAAGTCTGCTCCATTGGTTCAGGCTCCTCCTTAGCAGGCTCCACCTTAACAGGCTCTTCCTTAGCAGGCTCCTCCTTAGCAGGCTCCAACTTAGCAGACTCCTCCTTAGCAGGCTCCTCCTTAACAGACTGGGACACCTTAACTGGTGATTTTTTTTTCACTGGTTCTGGTTCAGCTACTACTTCTGGTTCTGGTTCCACAACTGGTTCAGGCTCTGGCTCTGGTTCAGCAGCTGGTGGCGCCTCTGTTGCTGAGGTCTAAATAGACAAAAAAGATGTGACAATAAGACATGTTGCTTTCAGTATTAAAGCTTAACACACAAGTCACTGGATTAGCAAAACTGAAAATGTTATTTCTTGTACAGCAACGTCATGGTTATTGTGCTGTAACTTCAGCTGAAGAAAAAATACACAACCTAGCAATCTCAACAATTCAATGCCAATATTTCAAAGAGTGCAACATTTGTCAAATAATTTAGCAAATGGGGTAGTAGGGTTGTGAAATTCCAGCAGTCTGACCCTGTTTTTGTTACCTAAATTTTATAACAGTCTGTTCCATTAAACATTGGGAAAATATAGCATTATTTGTATTGAAATTGGGAATATTCCTCAGTTTTTGGTCATTTCTGGATAATAAGTCACTTTTAGCTAGGGGAAACAGCCTGCATTCGGCAGTAAAGCTGAGCAAAAAATATCACTGCTGAAGACTGGTTAACTTTTATGTCAGGGCTCATGAAAGAGTTCAATATCTAGCAGAAAACATAGGTTTAAGTAGAAGATTTTTTCAAATCTTCCTGTAAGCCGATAATCCATTTCAAATTCAACTGTACATGTTTAGTTAGGACTCTGCAACACAATCTTTACAAAAACTATTGTATCTCCATTGATAAAACATTGAAGCTAACACTTTATTTATATCCTTTTTACCACCACAATCAATTTACACAAAAAAAACAATCAATTTTGGCATATAGCTTGATAACAAAAGATTTTGATCAGAATAAAATGAATAAATTCAAAGTAAATAATGGAATCTTTATTTTCCGAACACATGTGCCGATTTGTCTTTTTTTTTAAGTTGAAAATTAGATAACATATTACTCATACCCAATTTCATGGAAATTTGCAATGTAAGCATTTGTTAAATTGTTTGACTTATTTAATAAAAGTGCAAATTAAAGGAATGGCGGTGCATTTATTGGTGCAAGCCCACTCAATCTTAACTATATTATAAATGCCCAAGATAAAATTATACACATGTTATTGCATTGTACATCCTAGATCCTTTTTTTTTTTGAACAGGAAATGAATTCACGAACTTACATCTGTGATATCCTGAGAGCTTTCATCCAGAGCTCCACCGCCATCTTGTGAGGAGTCATCGAGGGAAGTTTCTTCTGTGAGGGATTCATCTACAGCTGTAACCAAATTATCACAAGATCAAATAATTTAACATAGTCAGTGTCCCCAAAAACTGTTGTCCATTACTACATTAGCACAATTTTTTTTTTTATTTGTCTGTTGCTTGTTCATATGCTATTTCACAGAGTTTTCTATGTAAAAACACATATGTTCATTATTATTTCCCTATTTTAACAAAAAAAATCAACAGGCATTTGAATCTAAGACCTATTGTTTATAATGTAGGGATTTCATCCTTTGTGCTGCTGATCATGATCATTGTTTGTTATGTTATAATTGATTTTCAGCAACATAATTGGGAATGAATTTTCAATTCTTTAACTCCCTAAAACGGGCTGTAAATGATCTTAGTAAATGATTATAAAGGAAATAATACAGAGTAGAAAACTGGTATTCTCGTTCTCTATAAATCATATAAAAATGGAAAGTCCAGGCCATTATAGACATCATGTAAAACACAAACATGGATATGTGGTATAGCACCAGTATTAGCAAGGTAACATGGTAAGATATCGTGTTTGTGTTATACTCTGCCATTTGGCTGAATTGTAAACATTCAGTTCACAAAGGTCAAAAATCATATGCTTTATAATATGTTAAAAATGTAAGAAATTTATTTATGAAAAACAACCCGTCATGTAGGTGTTATGGAAACGAGTTGGGTAAGATTGCTCAAGTGTGACCTGTTCAAATATTCGAATATCAATTTGAGCCCACGCCATATGGCTATGGCGTACCGTAATACAGTTAATTCAAAAGGTCAAGGTCGCTTTTACTACGTACACACACCGGCAAATAAACACACATGCGGGATAACGACTTCAGTATCTCTGGTTCATCAGTGCGCCGATTTAAAGGCGTTTGCACGCTATAATGTAGAACCATGCATAGCAATAGATTACCTGCACCTCCAGCTTCAGCGTTCAAAGCTTTTTTTAGTCGTTTCACAAGAACAGCTTTTGTCCCTTTCGTGTCCAGTCCCCGGTTCTTCAGTTCTTCTCGTAGTTCTGTAACTTTTAATTTGTTCGGATCAATATCACTCATGTTTACGGTTTCCCTTTTTCGTTAACTTATCGGTAATATATAAAATAGCACATCAATGATGTGATGAGGATGGAATGTTCGCTTTCAACCGCACTGCTTCTTAGCCCAACTGCGGATAGTAAACAAGATGGCGGCAAAGGACGCACATGGGAGTTTTATGATTTTACAAATCGCTAACAAAGGAACGAAACGCAACAACCCCGCCCACCATTGCCCGGTTAGGTATCAAGTTAATTGATAATAACCAAGAAGCTTAATATAAAGTGTTTACTATTATAAACAAGTTACATGACGTCTTAATTATAAACAACTTATTTTCAGGTTGGAATTGTTTGAAACAAAATTATCTAAGTTCCAAATTATGAAAACATTTTGACAAAGACCTCAACGTTATAATAATCGGTCCATGACCTCACTTTTAATTCCTTATAATTTTTCAAACTTCACTGTAAACCGAATTGCTACATATTTATGTCATGCGTGTTACTTAAGCCTATACCACTCACTGCCGTATTGCTGTAATATACGAATTGTTGAAATATCAATCTGGGACAGATTCGGCCTATGATATCGAAGTAGGTCGTACAAATCTGCGGTAAAATCTGACGTTGCATGCATTTATGGCTTACAACGTCATAGAATGATGATGGTTCCTTACCCCATACTGCCTATCCCGAACTTGGCCCAAGGCGGTGCATGTCCGGCCATCCAATCTTCCGACATAAAACAGTTTAATGTTATTTTTTTCCAAATACGGACGTGTTTGCCCTTTTGTTAAAATTTATTTTATATTTAAGCATGGGACTTCTCGTCCACATGGTGTATATGCACATACATTTCAACAAATGCCATGCTGAACGACTTTGATAAAAATGAGCCAAATCTGCCCCGGTCTCCCCTTTAAAAAGTGTGAACGCCTGATGCCTTTTAAAATTTGTTTATAATCTAATAATTGCACTCTCCTTTAAATGTTCTTTGGAGCATTATCAATAATATATGATAAAATTATTTCTCTAAACACGATTTTTAATAAATTATGATATTCCTTATTTTCTGATTTTTTTAAAACTACAAACGATGGCAGTTTAACTTCATTGAGAAATACATATATTTGAATAAGTTCGAAGTATTTAATATGAAGTAATTATCTTCAACTTGTCCCCTTTAAGGTAATTACCCGTGCGAATATTTGAAGCATTTACGCTTGAAGTTTCCATATAATTAATTCAAAACATTGATGTCAGATTAACTCATGCAAGGACTTTGTCCATCATATATATACACCTATATATTTGCCTATTGTCGTTATGACTTAAAGGGACTATTGCCGTAAATGTCATACCCAGGAAACAGGAAATTGGCATATAAGCTTAACTGGCCAAAGAGTACTTCCTATTGTCTCCAGACAAAGGACAGTTGCAATGAAGGACAGCTGTCATCCAAGAAAGATAAATACTCAATTTTGTAAATGTGATTTGCTTGTAATCGGTTAAGACCGAGGCTTTTGACTGTCCGTGAGTAATTTTGGTTACATTCCAGGTATTCCAGAACTCACCCACTAACCTAGTGAAAGTTTTTGTAATAAATTCACAGTTGTACTGGATTCAACATATTTAGAATCTCTTCTTTCAAATTGTATATTAACTTAAACGTTCCCGTTGTTGTAACACTCGTATGTAATACGTTTTTTGGCCGCACGGAATGGCGTTCAAGCTAAATAAACTTCATTTCTTTTGATTTTGAGAAAGTTTTACTTAGACTTCAACATCTACACAAACTCACTGATTTTCACTATGATTAAAAGAACGTGGAATACAGAACCGACCACTTGTAAACCTACAGTAAGTAAAGATTTTGTTGTAATGTGCCGCTCTTCTAGCCCAACTCACCACTAGAACCATTTATTATATAGACACTTTTTATAATTGCCCGAATTATTAATATTTTACATTAAATACTGCATTTGGCAAGTTGACTCATCTGGGACGACCGGAGAAATGAGCTTATATGCCATGACTCGTGTGCGTGGTCCGTTTGCCCGTCGTTCGTCCGTCCGTCGTTCGTCAAATTTTCCTTTCAGATACATTCCAGAGGATTTACGACAATGATTTTAAAACACATTTGAAAGATATAAGATATATGGTCACCGAAGAAGTTTTGAACTTTACATGAATACATATATCTTTAAGCGAGTACATGAACTTTATACGAACACCCCGAACATCACAGGGACATGCTAATTTGTTACAGCTATATTTGGACATAAACTAAGGTGTTCAGAGTAATTTTACATGTTTGATGTGTTTAGATCGATTTTTGGTAAAATACCACCCCAATGATTAAGTTCCCAGATCCCTGTGCTTAACATTACATGATTACCCGAACTTTACATAAATACATTAACTACATAATTATGAAAACATGAACTTTACTTTAATACTCGAACTTTACATGAATGCCGCTAATGAAGGTAAAGACTTGAAAAAAAGAAATAACAACAAGACTTAATTACCCCAATAATTGGCTAGCTGCCATGAAGATTACATTTCAACGAAGAACCACTATCATCCGTCATGCTCTTAATACGATCCATTTGATTCGAGAAAACGTTTAAAAATGTCTAGCATGTATATATAAAGCAAAAAGTAAAAGCGAAAAACCGTGTGCGTCCTCGTGTATTGCGCAAACTTAGATAATCTTATTTTGTTTGGCTATGTGCTCAAATAGTTCAATTATGCTGTTCATTTTGTAGTTCGATCCATATAATGTAATCTGAATGCAGTAAAGTTAAAAAAAAAATGGTAATACATTCATGCCGAGCTCTTAATTGCATGGGATATCGGCATTTTATTATCCATCTGTTGCGTTCTCTTGCATGATAATTCGACCCTGTGCACCACCCCTGCTCCATATTTCACTCACAGAAAAAAATCTTCAAAAACATTAGGACCAGCCGACTGAAAACTATTACCGAGCGGTGAAAAACGAACTTCAGAAAGCAAAGCTCATGAGTAATATCCACGATGAGTAAAAAATTAATTGTAGCGCAAATCTTCGGCGTATTAAAAAAGATCGATTAGAACAGAGCTGCATATTTCGCCTTTCTTTTTAGAAAACGTTTTGGTTTGGCAATAACATTCTACAGACATTCCACAAACCCTTATCCAATTTTACATTTGGCCCCGGCGTCCTTACGGATATCAACGAGATCGCCATTTGACTACAGCCGTACAGCACCTGGGGGTGGGGAAGAGGGAGAGGGACAAAGTCCCTGGACACCAATTTCGATTTGTCACCGCCGCAACTACGTCCAGGAGAACGTGCGTCACTGACTTGCTCCTGAAATGTATATCTAATAAGAAAGTATATAGTAAATAAAGCTGCCCGCTCAGATATGAAACAAATCTTTTCTCGACATGCAGTTTCTTCAATATTCGATGAAAATATGACTACATCGAGTAGCTGCACATCGTCCCATTTCAAGATTGCTCTCAGTAAATATGAAATCGACACTCAAACCAGAGGCCCCGCCCTCAAATGTCCGTTACACCCATCAATCAAAAAATGGCATGATGTGTTTCTCCGACTCTTGCAGCCAATCGCTCGACGGATTTCGGCTTTATTGCTATTGCGCATGCGCGCATTACTTATTTTACCACAAAGACGTCTGCATCTGCTGGTAGACGGCAGCCATGTTGAAAAGTTTTGGAATGACCGAAGTTTGAAAGAGGAACAGCAACGAAAATTACATGGAAAATGTCTAAAAGGTAAATGATTTTACTTATTTAACCACTAAAGCGGAGTAAAAAATAGCAGTTTTCAATTGCAATTAATCTTTGGATATTGACCAAAATGGTGGGAAACGATGACGCACATAATTCAGCGCTTCAAAATAGCTGTTCGCTTTCCTTTGAAAAAGACACCCAACAGTGGGAACGCTAACGTTATAATATCGTTAGTAAAAGCAAAACACAAAAAACACGTCTCCATACGAGTTCACACGACTTGAATCCCGCCAATATCCAATGCAACCAAATATAGCGCACAAACGCCGGTTTAAACCGCAAACGGCGCTACATTAGGGATCCATGTCGGATGAGTAACTCATTGTAACCGTGATTTTGTGTTATATGTATTAATATTCTGAACTTTATACCATTGAGAAGTGATTTTAAACGACCCTCCCCGCCCTTCATTGAAGTGACGGTTGTCGACATGTTACGTCCATTTCATGTAACTAATAGCAGTGTTAATTTCAATGTCAGTTACCAACAAAACGCATAGCAATCTTTGCATTTGTGATTTTAAAGCTGGTTTGACTTTATTCAGTGACCAACAAATAACAGAGACGGATATTGTTGGGGGAAAAGCGAATTACACGGCTTCCACGCGAGGTCACACGACTTGAATCCCGCCAATATCAAAAAGTTTCTACATCCAGTGGCAGCCGTTCTCTACAATAGGGATTCGTGTCGGGTGAGCAACGCCTTGTAGCCGTGTATTTTGTTTTCGTTTAATGTGCAATATGAACATAACTTTGTGAAAAGTGTGTCTTCAATATGAATATGGCGCACACACGCAGGTTTATACCTCGAATGGCGAGATATAAGCCTCATTAGGGACTCGTGTTAACCGCCACCCCTCCCCCACAAACACATGCATCCTGCACCCCCATTGAAGTGACGGTTGCCGACATGTTATGTCAATTTCATTGTAGCTGCTAGCAGCGTTAATTTTAATGTCAATTACGAACATAACATCTTACAAACACTATCGTTGTGTTCGTGATTTTAAAGCATTTGTTGACGAGCTTTTTGGTTGCCGACGGGTATTGTTGGTTGATAGGAAAGAAGAAAACTTGAATCCCGCCAATATCCTAATATTCTACGACACGTCCAATAGCAGACGTTCTCTACAATAGGGAATCATGTCGGACGAGCAACTCCTTGTAACCGTGATTTTTGTTGTTCACTTTGTAATACATGTATGACGTTTGTGACATGTGTTAATTTCAAGGTCACCGTGCTCATTTCAAGGTCACCGTGCTCATTTCAACATGACATGAATTACTAGCGTCGCAGTAGTGAATTAACTAGTCGGTTGTTGTTGACTCATTTGCGGATCCATGTTCGTCTCCTGGCTGAGGCACTTCAGAATATGTGACTCAAGTTACCACATACATATAATACCTAGTACATGCAGATAAACAAGGCCTACGTCTTGGAGTGATTCACATACATGTACATATTTAAGAATAACATAAAAAATAAACGGAAGTGTAGCAAGACATAATCATTGAGTCAAAGATATATATTATTTTTGTCGTAATTGTTTGTAGTGATATGTTTAAAAGAAATACGAATGCTAATGATAAGGATCACACGGCTCCAAGCGGGGTCACGTAACTTGGATCCCGCCAATACACATTTTTTGTTCTACCTTCAACGGCAGACGTTATATACAATAGGGATTCATGTCGGGTGAGCAACTCCTTGTATCCGTGTCCTTTGTTTATGTAGACATTACAATATGTACATTTTATACCGCTGAAGCCTTGTCAATACTGTTGTTCAGTAATAATACGAGGTGAAGTATGTGACACGTGTCAATGTCAAGGTCACCGTGTTCATTTCAATAGAACTATCATTACTAGCGTCGCAGTAGTTAACCAACAAGTCGCTAGTTGTTGACTCTACTAGAGGGAATGACCGTTATATAATATGTGGATTTGGGTTCAAATCCTGGCTGCGACACTTCGGAAAATGTGACCTCAGTTACCACTTACATGCAATACCTACATGTATATAGACTAGGCCTTCGTCTGGGAGTTATTCACATGTACACATTTAAAAAATAAACGGAAGTGTAGCAATAAGTAGTCGAATTAAATCTTAAAAAACCAAATTGTAAAACTAAGTCAAGCATGAATTAAGTAGAATTGGCTTTCATGTTATGAAAAATATTTCGTATTTTTATACACCCAACGTGTACAAGATATACAAGAAGTGAGAAGCATGCAAGAAAACTCCTCCAAATTAAAGGTTGTATACATGTATCGTAGATCATTACGATATGCAGTTCAGTTCTACCTCACCAAGTCACTAACTTATAAGTGTAAAAATATCCTCAATAAGCATAGGTTACAATCTCATACACTAAGTATAGAAACAGGCAGGTATAATGATATACCTAGAGCTCAACGGCGGTGTCCCCTTTGCAATAGAAATGACGTTGAGGATGAAATCCATTTTATTTTGTTGTGTCCAATTTACTCGCGTCTATAAATTAATACAATTATTCGCCTGCAAAAAATGTAAAATGTTCCAGCTTTGTGCCACTGACAATGATTATATATTTTCTTTTGTCTGTTGAAAACATCGCTATAATGTCATCTTGTATTTTACTCTATGTTCTCCGCCATCTTACACAAATGGATTGTACTATTTACTTGTATGTACATGTATACTGTAACTCCTATATGCTATCTGTTGCATTTGGAAATAAAGAAATTAAATTAAAAAGCAAGACATATTCATTGAGTTGTGGTTGTTTCCTCCCTTTCCTCACATCAAAATCATGAATATGGCAACTAAATGTAAATAATTTGTTATTTATTGGTGGTAGTTTTATTGAAAAAGTTCATGAAAATAAAAAAGTATTTTAAAAGGTAAAAACACGACTTTCTGTGCGACCACACGACTTGAATCCCGCCAATAACCAACGGTTTATATCCACAGCTGAGGACATGCTGACAAAAGGGTCCATTGTTGGGTGAGCGACTCCAAGTAGTCGTGTTTGCTTTTCATCATTTCTTGGGGTGGGCACGGGTCGAGTTGTCCAGCTTACAATATATTAAGTTTCTATTGTGGACCTTTGTTGTCGCGTGGCTATACTTTCAATTATATGTTATTTTTGTCGTTATTATTGGTTGTAGTGCTATATTAAAAAAATACAAATGATAATGATAGGGATCAAAAACGATGGTAAAACAAGGGAAAGCGTAGCACGGCTCCAAGCGCGGTCACTTGACTTGAATCCCGCCAATACCCATTTTTTTCTACCTACAATGGGAGACGTTCTAAACAATAGGGATTCATGTTGGGTGAGCAACTCCTTGTAGCCGTGTTCTTGTTTTCTCGTAGACATTACAATACGTATGTTTTATACCGCTGAAGCTTTGTCAATAGGGTGTTGTTAAGTATGAATACGAGGTGAAGTTTGTGACAAGTGTCAAGATCACCGTGTCCATTTTAACAGTAACTAACTACTAGCGCAGTAATAAACCAACTAGACGCTTGTTGCTGACTCGACTGGAAGGAACGGCCGTAATATAATTTGTGGATTTGGGTACGAATCCTGACTGAGACACTTCGGAAAATGTGACTTCAGTTGGCACATACACAAGGTCCGAGTCTGGGAGCGATTCCGGTTCGTTACATGTCCATGTTTAATATTACATGAAAAAATAAACGACAGTGTAGCAAAATATGATATGATCTTTGAGCTGCGGTTGTTTTCTCTCTCCCCCCCCCCCCCCCCCCTCCCTTTCAAAACATTAATATGGTCACTGGATGTTAATATGTTGCTGTTGTTGGTGGTTGTTTTTATTGAGAAAATACAACAAAGATCCAAAATAGCGATTAAAAGGTAAAAACACGACTTCCGGTGAGATCACGTGACTTGAATCCCACCAATAACCGAAAGTGTATGCCCCAGCAGAATACATACGTAACAATAGGGATTCATATTGGGTGACCTACTCCTGGTCGTCGTGATTGACTCTTGCTTGTTTTCGGAACCGGGGGCGGAGTTGTCAAGTTTACAATAATGTATTTTTTCTACCTTTATTGTTGCGATGCTATATCATTGATGTCGTAATTGGTTGTAGTGCTGTGTTTAAAATAGGAGGGATAACCTGAATCCTGCCTGTCCTGAATCTTCAAAGCCAGATTTTCTTTACAATAGAGCTTCATGTCGAGTGAATAACTCCTTGTAGCCGTGATTCTTGCGGTTATTTATCCTACTTTATAATATAAATAGTTTATACCATATAACTTTTGTATATAAAACGGCGTTAAAAAAGCAGAAAACACGTCTCCAAGTCAGTTCACATGTCTTGAATCCCACCAATATCTGAAGTTTTATATTTGCTATGCCAGGCATTGTCTGCAATAGGGATTCATGTCGGGCGAGCAACTCCTTGTATCCATGGATTGGTGACGGGGTAGAGGGTTTAGTTTATGATTTGGGATCTATTGTTGTACTTTTGTCATGAGGCAATACTGTCAAAGCCCTGCATATATATTGGGTGTATTGCTTTATTAAGAAAATACATTTCAAAATGTTAAAAAAAACGCCAAAACGGAGGTATAAGAAACCTAAAAACGGCTCCAAGCGATTTCACACGACTTGAATCCCGCCAATATCCAATTTTTATCGTCAATGCCAGACGTTCTCTACAATAGGGATTCATGTCGAGTGATCAGCTCCTTGTAGCCGTGGATTTTATGGTTATTTATTCCACTTTTATATGCTCAGTTCATACCGTTCAGTCTTTATTATTTGAACTTTTTTTCATTATGAATACGAGATGACGTTTGTCGACAAGTCGATTTCGAGGTCGGGTGTCTATTTCAATAAACCATGCATTCTATTGTTGCAATGCTGGACCATCTATAATTTCCGCACTAATAAGTATTACTTGAAAAATAAATAGAAGTGTTGCAAGTTTTAAAACTGCGTTGCTGTTATTGTCTTTTCCCCAAAAAAATGAACATGTTCATGCTTGCTTGGATATATATCAGGAAAATTGGAACACGATGCAAAAACCGAATAAATGTGTTTTTTGTAGTATTATACTGAGAAAATAAAACTTTGTGTATTTTAATACAAGTAAATGCCTGAAGAGAAAGATGTCCGTAAGGCTTGGAAACGTTGGCGATAATCAACTAGATCTACCGTGTTGATTTTGTATGTACACTAGCTAATGTCCTCATATATATAGTGTTTAAAAGGTAAAAACACGTTTTCATCGAGTTCACTTGACTATAATCCCGCCAAAAAACCAAAATCAACGTTAATACCTACAATAGAAGACAGCCGTAACAATAGGGGTTCATGTTGGGTGAGTAACTCTTTGGAACCGTGCTTTTTCTTGGGATGGGTGGTGTTTAGGTTTACATCACTAAATTAACATTCACAAACACATGTACATGTATTGTTTTAGTCGTTATTGGTTGCTTTGTGAACAAATATGAAATGGGTATCAATATAAATCGGAGGTCAAAAAGCATAAAACAAGGCTCCAAGCGAGGTCACATGACTTGAATCCCGCCAATACCATAAGGTAAATTTAAATCGCAAATGCAAGACGTTCTCTACAATAGGGATTCATGTCGAGTGATCAGCTCCTTGTATCCGTGGATTTTATGGTTATTTCTTCCACTTTTATATGCTCAGTTCATACCGTTCAGTCTTTATTATTTGAACTCTTTTTCATTATGAATACGAGATGATGTTTGTCGAGAAGTTGCGTCGATTTCAAGGTCCGGTGTCTATTTCAATAAACAATGCATTCCGTTTTTAGTAACCATCAGAATGCTTACTACCGACTCGGCTTTAGTACGGCACGAATTGAAATGCCTTAGCCGATTGCTGCTAACACAGTAAGATTTGATTTCCGTACTAGTAAGTATTACATGAAAAATTAAAGTTTTATAGCTGCCTTGTTGTTTTCTTTTTTCTCTCATAAATATACATGTGCATGTTACTTGGTCACTGATCAGAAGAACCTATCATGCAGCAGTCATATAAATATGTTGTAATTTTTTTCGGACTGAGAAAGTGTTAAAAAAAGTCTCGTATCGAGAACATATGACTTGAATCCCTTTCTGGTCAACGGAATCACACTATAGGGTCAAGTTCATGTACTTTTTTGTTTAATTCTTTCTCGACTATTGTACCTTTACACAATGCGAAATACAGTTTTCCCATGCACTTATTTGACTTCGGACTTCGTGAATGAATGGTTTATTCTGATCTTGTTGAACATGTAAAAAACACTTCAATTTTCATGCCAGATGCAATTATCTCAAGACAAATTTTAAAACCTCAAATGTTCTTGAATAATCTGGACAAGACGAGTTTATATGGAAACTTTGAGCACATATTTGGGGTAGGAGACAAGGACTAGGGGTCGTAATATCTGAGGAAAGATGAATTGTACATTGCAAAGAGGACCGGTAAGTTATTTTAGAAACATTTTGAAATGTTGGTTTTATTTGGTTTTTCCATTTCCATTCTTGTTCAGGTTTCAAGGTTGTTTCTGTTTCCATTTCAATTCTTATTTCTGTTTCCAATGTTGTTGTTTGTTTCCATTCTTGTCTAAAAAAAAAATAATTTTGTTGTTTTCTTGTCATTGTTTTTACACTACAAAATAATACAATGACAAGTTGAATAATGATTTTGTTTCCTATCTCTAGGGAACGTGCAAATAACTGGTGGAAAAGTACGGAAATTGTGTAACATTACTTCTGAGAACAGCAGACATCAGCTCTCAACGAATTGTGTGCGAAAGTGACATCAAAGGGGAATGACACCATAGTGTCGGTTATATGAAACATGGTATTGGGTTTTTTTGGTGAAAAAACCCTGGCAAAACGGTACCGTGGTGTCAATACGATGAATTAAAATAGAGTGTGTAGCTGTTTCAGATGTATCACTTGTGACGTTGGGACAGTTTGAGAGATTTGAGAGTGACGTTGGGACAGTTTGAGAGATTTGAGAATCTTGTAACGAACCCTCTTGTTGGACCCTGGGCCAAGGGATGTCAATGTTTGATGGTAGGTAAGCATGAAATATTACATAGCTCCTTATGTGATCTCAAGGAAATTACCTTTTTAAACCTTGTTAAAAGATTAAAGTAAGATACACGCACGTGATTGAACCTATACAAATTGGTAATATATACAGTATGCAAAATTGAAAAATAATCCACCAAAACATTAAATACTGTTTAAGCACCATCCCAGTGAAATAACACTTTCAAAAATAGACATGACATAATTGGTTAACCAAGAACTTTTGAACCAATTTTAAGAGACGCATCTATCACTTACTGGTCGTGTCACATGCACCATTGTCAAATATGTATTATTATATTTGATTAGGCGTAGACATATGCTTTTTGTATTGGTTTAGCTTACATCCAAGGGATGCCAGACGTCTATATTCAACTCAGTCGGGAGAGAGTGGAAGACACCTTACCACGCGATCTCCTTTTATATCTTAATATATATGAGAGTGCGTGTGTACTGGAAGTTATATACGCGTTATGCTTGTTATGGGTCATGTTTCATTCAGGCTCAATTACAGGTTGCTGACTTAAATACTACAATACCAAAGCGTAATCCTCAATCAATACCTTTTTTTACTCCAGTCTAGGCAGGTAAAGGTAGTTAATTAAGCAAAGGGCGCCTCGCTTAAAGATGCAACATACGACGGCCTGGTGCAGTGCATGGCTCCTGTGAAACAAACATATAGGGTGCCACTCTTCCGAAAACTACTGGCAATACTTAAATAGGATGATATGGTTTCAGAGTTAAAACGTATGGAGTAACCCTAATAACAAAACTAAATGTTGTATAATTGAAGAAAGGGGTTCCCTAGGGGCAGAAAGGTGAAGAAAAAAGGGAAAACGGTGTCCGCTTAATTTAGTAGGACGTACACACCTGAACAATGAAATTCAATGTTTTTAGGGTCGAGGAAAGACCCAATGGGGGTTATTAGTAGAAACATTTTAAACACTACTTCAGTGTTATAGGACTTTGATTTAGTTTGAAATTAAAAAGACTAAAGGCAGTGTTATATGTAAATGATAGTGTGTTCCCACTTCGTCTCCTCGCTCTCCATATGGAAATAGGGATTGAAACGTCTTTAGATTTTGCATGATCCACATGATCATTTATTAGCTAAATGAATATCTCATTATCTGGGCCGAATGTTTTCCGATTGATTCTTAATCAATGATACTTGCTATAGCCTCTGATTGACTGAATTGGTCTGTACCATGAAATTTGCATTTAAGAAAATACTTGTGATAACCATATCTGACTATTTCGCTGTGTTCTTATACATGCATTTTTCAACCTTTTACCCTTCAGTTTCCCTTGGTATATACAGTTTTGAAAGTGTCCCTTATTATTGTTGTCAGGCCCAATATGACTTTAACGTTGTTGGGCCGTTAAGTAACCAGCTAGGTGATTAGCCGAGACATTCATTTTTTACTTTTTAGGTAAGCGATACAGGCCTCTTCGGCATGTTAATTTTCTTTAGAAAAAAATGGCAGAAGTTGTCATTAAAAAAGCATATAATGGAATCATAGAGTCAATGCGATGTACCCGCGTTTTTGAGAAAAACTAGAGGGTAATAATGTCTGGTTTCCACTAACATTACCAGCGACAGAGGCATGCAGTTTACTGTCGATTGGTGATCCAGTCACTAATGATTACAGAGTATACTTTTAAATAATAATTCACGATATGCTTTTTTTACCATACACACTAGCCATATATGTATGAAAATTGCTCAATTTATTAAATTTCTGTGTATTTGTCAACTTTCCGATCTAATTTTCTTGCATACGTTTTTGATCATAAGCACATGTGTCTCCTTTCTAAAACAAGCAACCTGTATTACACTTAGTCCGAATTATTCTGACGTTTTAACGACCTTTTTCAGGTCTGTCGTCTGTTAAACGACGACAGACTGACGACAGACTGATATGAAAAAAGTCGTTAAAACGTCAGAATAATTCGGACTATATTACACTTTGATGAAATCATCCCGAGGGTGGGATATTTCTCTGTTACACCCTTAAGGTAGGGGATGATTATTTTTCTCCCATCCTATCATTTTAGTCACAGCTTCACCGACAGTAGTGTAAACAAAAACACACGTGGGGTATGACTATCGTCATTCACTTTTGATGACGTCACAATTTAACACATGCTAATCGGCACGAGGCTGTCTGCCCCTAGGGGGCGACAAGCTGATTTTTCCCAGCTAAAATGGGAGACACACCTGTGAATGTTGGGAGAAACACATATGACCTGTATGACATCCCTATGTAACTGCTAGTATGACACTTGTATGTGATGTATGTAAACTGTATAACCGTAACCTTTTTGACGCCTGTATTAAACCTTACATAATCTAACCTGTATGATACATCTGTGTGTAACCAGTACAACACCTGACTGTACCATGTATGTAACTCGTATGACACCCGTATATAACCCATAGAATGACACATGTATGCTATCTGTATACTTTTATGAACTTTTAATTGGTTTGGGGAAACAAAATAAATTCATTCATCCCTACATGACATAATACTGTTAATTAAAACATCATCAGGAAGATAACTAACACAAATTTACAGGATTGATGCATAAGGTAGCATATATCCTAAAAATATGTTAAATATTTACTGTAACCACAACATGAAGCTATATCTCGTGAACCATCTATCTCCCATATTTTTCATACAAAACATAATGGGGAAAGTATATGAAGATCAAATATTTGATATCACTTCAACATATGTACTTTAAGAATAGTAGTTCCATGTCTCTAGTTAACACATGCAAAACCTTGCAACATGTTTGTTCAATGGCAGAACGGGAATGCTTAGTCCTTTGTTAGGCAGTTTTTGATGCACATCTTTCTATTTAAAAGAAAAATAACTCTTTTACCATGTTAAAGTGTGTCATTTCTCAGGTCGGAAATCCTTAGTCCTTGGTATTGGCAGAGATTAAAATGTCAACCTTAAACAATATCAACCGCAGAATAGAAATTAATACTCATTTGACGATGTCAAAACTCCTAAATTCTTTCTGTGTTATTGTTTGTTCATCTTTAAAAATGCACCTGTCAATCCTTGATTTGGGGCTCCCAGTTTTCTTCAGCCATCTTTTCCTGAAACAGGTTAAATATCTGTAGTTATTTCAGGACCATGTTTTGATTGACCAGCTTCCTTTCCCAACAAAATGTGAACCATGTTGTGTTTATGTGGAGACCATCCCTCTCCTACACTCTCCCATGTTGTGTATCTATGTGAGGACCATCCCTCCCCTACTCCCTCCCATGTTGTATTTATGTGAGGACTATCTCTCTCCTACACCCTCCCATGTTGTGTTTATGTGAGGACTATCCCTCTCCTACACCCTCCCATGTTGTATTTATGTGAGGACCATCCCTCTCCTACACCCTCCCATGTTGTGTTTATGTGGAGACCATCCCTCTCCTACACTCTCCCATGTTGTGTATCTATGTGAGGACCATCCCTCCCCTACACCCTCCCATGTTGTGTTTATGTGGAGACCATCCCTCTCCTACACTCTCCCATGTTGTGTATCTATGTGAGGACCATCCCTCCCCTACACCCTCCCATGTTGTGTTTATGTGGAGACCATCCCTCTCCTACACTCTCCCATGTTGTGTATCTATGTGAGGACCATCCCTCCCCTACACCCTCCCATGTTGTGTTTATGTGGAGACCATCCCTCTCCTACACTCTCCCATGTTGTGTATCTATGTGAGGACCATCCCTCCCCTACACCCTCCCATGTTGTATTTTTGTGAGGACTATCTCTCTCCTTCATCCTCCCATGTTGTGTTGATGTTTGGACCATCCCTCTCCTACACTCTCCCATGTTGTGTATCTATGTGAGGACCACCCCTCCCCTACACCCTCCCATGTTGTATTTATGTGAGGACAATCCCTCCCCTACACGCTCCCATGTTGTATTTATGTGAGGACTATCTCTCTCCTCTCCCATGTTGTGTATCTATGTGAGGACCATCCCTCCCCTACACTCTCCCATGTTATGTGTCTATGTGGGACTATCCCTCTCCTACACCCTCCCATGTTGTGTTTATGTAAGGACAATCCCTCCCCTACACCCTCCCATGTTGTATGTCTATGTGGGGACCATCCCCCTCCTAAACCCTCCCATGTTGGATTTATGTGAGGACTATCTTTCTCCTACACCCTCCCATGTTTTATGTGGAGACCATCCCTCTCCTAAACTCTCCCATGTTGTGTATCTCTGTGAGGACCATCCCACCCCTACACCCTCCCATGTTGTATTTTTGTGAGGACTATCTCTCTCCTCTCCCATGTTGTGTATCTATGTGAGGACCACCCCTCCCCTACACCCTCCCATGTTGTATTTTTGTGAGGACTATCTCTCTCCTCTCCCATGTTGTGTTTCTATGTGAGGACCATCCCTCCCCTACAGTCTCCCATGTTATGTGTCTATGTGGGACTATACCTCTCCTAGACCCTCCCATGTTGTGTTTATTTAAGGACAATCCCTCCCCTACACACTCCCATGTTGTATTTATGTGAGGACAATCCCTCCCCTACCCCCTCCCATGTTGTATTTATGGGAGGACAATCCCTCCCCTACACCCTACCATGTTGTATTTATGTGAGGACAATCCCTCCCATGTTGTGTTGATGTTTGGACCATCCCTTTCCTACACTCTCCCATGTTGTGTATCTCTGTGAGGACCATCCCACCCCTACACCCTCCCATGTTGTATTTTACACCCTCCCATGTTGTGTTTATTTAAGGACAATCCCTCCCCTACACCCTACCATGTTGTATTTATGTGAGGACAATCCCTCCCCTACTCCCTCCCATGTTGTATTTATGGGAGGACAATCCCTCCCCTACACTCTCCCATGTTGTGTATCTAGGTGAGGACCATCCCTCCCCTACACTCTCCCATGTTGTGTTGATGTTTGGACCATCCCCCTTCTTAACCCTCCCATGTTGTTTGTCTATGTGGGGACCATCCATCTCCTACACCCTGCCATGTTATATGTCTATGTGGGGACCACCCCCCTCCTAAACCCTCCCATGTTGTTTGTCCATGTGGGGACCATCCATCTCCTACTCCCTCCCATGTTGTGTTTATGTGAGGACTATCCCTCTCCTACCCCCTCCCATGTTGTGTTTATGTGAGGACTTGTGGAGACCATCCCTCTCCTAAACTCTCCCATGTTGTGTATCTATGTGAGGACCACCCCTCCCCTACACTCTCCCATGTTGTGTATCTATGTGAGGACCACCCCTCCCCTACACTCTCCCATGTTGTGTATCTCTGTGAGGACCATCCCACCCCTACACCCTCCCATGTTGTCTTTATGTGAGGACTATCCCTCTCTCTCCCATGTTATGTGTCTATGTGGGACTATCCATATCCTACACCCTCCCATGTTGTATTTTTGTGAGGACTATCTCTCTCCTTCATCCTCCCATGTTGTGTTTATGTGAGGACTATTTCTCTCCTACACCCTCCCATGTTGTGAATATGTGTGGACCATCTCTCTCCTTCAACCACCAGTCTTGTGTGTTTATTTTAGTTCCAACCCTTTTATTCATCCTCCCATGTTGTGTTTATGTGAGGACTATTTCTCTCCTACACCCTCCCATGTTTTATGTGGAGACCATCCCTCTCCTAAACTCTCCCATGTTGTGTATCTAGGTGAGGACCATCCCTCCCCTACGCTCTCCCATGTTATGTGTCTATGTGGGACTATACCTCTCCTAGACCCTCCCATGTTGTGTTTATGTGAGGACTATCCCTATCCTACACTCTCCCATGTTGTGTATCTATGTGAGGACCACCCCTCCCCTACACTCTCCCATGTTATGTGTCTATGTGGGACTATACCTCTCCTAGACCCTCCCATGTTGTGTTTATTGTTTATGTGAGGACTATCCCTATCCTACACTCTCCCATGTTGTTTGTCTATGTGGGGACCATCGTGAGGACTATCCCTCTCCTACCCCCTCCCATGTTGTATTTATGATCTATGTGAGGACCATCCCTCCCCTACACCCTCCCATGTTGTGAATATGTGTGGACCATCCCCCTCCTTCAACCACCAATGTTGGGTGTTTATGTTAGGACCAACCCTTTTATTCATCCTCCCATGTTGTGTTTATGTGAGGACTATCCCTATCCTACACTCTCCCATGTTGTGTATCTCTGTGAGGACCATCCCACCCCTACACCCTCCCATGTTGTGGTTATGTAAGGACAATCCCTCCCCTCCGCCCTCCCATGTTGTATTTATGATCTATGTGAGGACCATCCCTCCCCTACGCTCTCCCATGTTATGTGTCTATGTGGGACTATCCATATCCTACACCCTCCCATGTTGTGGTTATGTAAGGACAATCCCTCCCCTACACCCTCCCATGTTGTGAATATGTGTGGACCATCTCTCTCCTTCAACCACCAGTCTTGTGTGTTTATTTTAGTTCCAACCCTTTTATTCATCCTCCCATGTTGTGTTTATGTGAGGACAATCCCTCCCCTACACCCTACCATGTTGTATTTATGTGAGGACAAACCCTCCCCCACCACCTCCCATGTTGTATTTATGTAAGGACAATCCCTCCCCTACCCCCTCCCATGTTGTATTTATGGGAGGACTATATCTCTCCTACACCCTCCCATGTTTTATGTGGAGACCATCCCTCTCCTAAACTCTCCCATGTTGTGTATCTCTGTGAGGACCATCCCACCCCTACACCCTCCCATGTTGTGTGTCTATGTGAAGAACATCCTCCTACTCTCTCCCATGTTGTGTATCTAGGTGAGGACCATCCCTCCCCTACACTCTCCCATGTTGTGTATCTATGTGAGGACCACCCCTCCCCTACACCCTCCCATGTTGTGTGTCTATGTGAAGAACATCCTCCTACTCTCTCCCATGTTGTGTATCTAGGTGAGGACCATCCCTCCCCTACACTCTCCCATGTTGTGTATCTCTGTGAGGACCATCCCACCCCTACACCCTCCCATGTTGTGTGTGTATGGGTGGTCCATCCCCCTCCTACATCTTCCCATGTTGTGTGTCTATGTGAAGAACATCCTCCTACTCTCTCCCATGTTGTGTATCTATGTGAGGACCACCCCTCCCCTACACCCTCCCATGTTATATGTCTATGTGGGGACCATCCCCCTTCTT